>NC_029789.2:11364830-11365684 GCF_000816755.2 Arachis ipaensis | reverse complement strand
AGAAAAAGAATATATAAAAAAAATCAAAAAAAAAAGAAAAAATAGTATTGAAATATAGATAAATATTATTAATTTTACAAAATTTTAAATCTGAAGGTTATAACATAAGTAAAAGAAGAACATAAATAATCATGAAAAGAAGCATATCCGTTTGTGTCACTGTGAGATTAGAATATTTAGAGTATTTTACCAAATAACTTTTATGGAGAATTATAACAAATAAGAAATTATAATTATATCCTAATAAAAGTTAAATAACTAATTGATCCGTCAGTTATAATTCGACCTAAAAAGAATCTATAAACTCAAAATCTAAACAAAGTCAAATAATCAAGTATCAATTTAAATCAGCATAAGAATCTCTCCGTAAATCTTTTTAAATAAACCCGAACGAGTCACCAAAATACAGGTATTTGATAAGGAGGCCACTCAGATAAAGACACCTAAAACGTCTTTTTTTAAAGATGTTTTCATATTATGTTTTAATTGGTTTCTGTATAATTTATTCGGTGTTCCTCATCACATATTATTAAATTCTTCAAAAGATTTTCTTTTCAAAAACACTAAAAAATATTTAATTTGGACTAAAACAAAAAAAGTAATAGATTAACTATTAGATTTTTTTAAAAGATTATTTACATAAAAAATATATCACATTCATAAATATATATATATATATATATAAAACAAGCTCAAGCGTTTAAAAATTTTTATAAATAAAAAAAATAATTAATTTATATTCGTACAATATATAAAATAATTACTATATTATTATTATATTATAGATTAAGATTCACTAATTTAATTTTTTTTATTTTTAATATAAGTATTAGAAATAAATAAAATTTTTATAA
>NC_029789.2:11360438-11362611 GCF_000816755.2 Arachis ipaensis | reverse complement strand
TTTTTTTTTGCACTTCCTCTTAGTTAAAAATATAATCATTATAATTTTTTAGTTATTATTGCTAGGGGTGTTTACAGATGGGATATGGCTGAAATTTCGATCCAATCCGCACTAAACTCATTAGATCAAATTCGATATTCGCACTTTTTATGTTTGGATCAGATATCAAATATATCCATAAAATAAAAAATATTAAAAAATGTTATTTTTATAAAAAAAAGTCAATATTTTTTTTGTTTACTTTTGTAAACATATTTACTTCTATCTGATTAGAGTGTGGATCCGATTCGATCCAATCCGATCATCTCACAGATCAGATCATATCCTCAAATTACAGATCAGATACGGATAAATACTGTGGATTTATATGGATATGATCTAATCTATAAACACCCCTAACTACTACTATAGGTTCATTGTTGCAAAAGAATGCTTCTTTTATTATAAATCATTATTAGATCTTAATTACCATTAAAACAACTTAATTGTCAACAAAGAGATAATACTTATTGGTCTCTGAAATTATGTTCGTATTTGAATCCATAGTTGTAAAAACCATGGTTCTGAAAATCAAACCGGATCGACCGGTTCAACCGGAAAAATCGAAAACCGGTCACTTAGTCGGTCCGGGTAAGGTCAGAAACCGCCTGGTAAAAAACCAGTGAAAAAACCAATCGAACCGGCGGTTAACTGGTGAACCGGGAGAACCGTCTGGTTTTTTACCGGTTTTTGGTTTGGATAAACTACTAAACGGCGTTGTTTTGAAGGTAAAAAAAAAAAGAGAGAAGCTAAACGCAACGAACCATAATCCTAATCTCAGTCTCATACTCTCACAAGAGAAAGCACAGCATAGCCACCACGGGCAGAAGAGAAAGCACCCACGGGCCACAATCGAGCAGCCCCTCTTCGCCGTCGCATAGCCACCACCATCGTCACCGCATCCCACCGCCATCGCCACCGCATCCCACATCCCACAGCCCCTCTTCGCCGTCGCACAGCCCCTCTTCGTCGTCGCCGAGCTCCCCTCCTCGTTGGTCGTCGCCGAGCTCACCTCCTCCATCGTCGTCGCCGAGCTCGCCTCCTCCTTCGTCGCCGTTATTCGCCGCTGGTAATACTCTGTTCTTATTCGTTTGTGCCTTCCACCTCGCCTCCTATTTAATCGTCACCTCCTCCTTCCACCTCGCTGCCTTCTGATTTTCTGTGCTTGATTTTATGATTTATTAGCTTGCGATTTGTTCATGATTTGTTATCTGTGCTTGATTTTATAATTTTTCTGTTCATGATTTGTTATATGTGTTCATGTTTTGTTATCTGTGTTCATGTTTTGTTATCTGGATTCATGATTTAGTATCTGTTCATGATTTGGTATCTGTTCATGATTTGTTCATGATGAAATGAGTTGCTGCTTCATGATTTTATTTGCTGAATTATTTATTTGTTCATGCTGGATTACATGATTTTGGTTGCTGCTTCATGTTTATCTGGATTACATGGTTTTCTGAAGTTATACTTACAATGGAGGGGGGATATATAGAATGAAATATCATCTTGCGAAAATTCCTGGATAAATTAAAGTTTGTAACAAAGTAACTGAAGATGTTGAACTTCAATTCAAAAGGCTTTTGGAGGAAAATAAAAAAAATAAGGCAGAAAATTAATCTTATTTTTGTCACTGTCTCACAAAATCGTTAACGACATGCTGAGATGGACTAACGACTATTACATTATACATTCTAGCGACTGTTTGATGTGACAATTGAAAATTTTTTTACCTTATTATTTTTCAACTAAACACTTAAAACCCTAATATGAGTCACGGATACCTAAGTTAAAAAATCAAACTAAGTAAATTGAAACTTTAAAAATCAGATTAAAGCTCGAATATAACTTCAAAACAAAACTTTAACTTATGTAGTGATTAATTTAAATGAGAATCAAATAAATCAAAATTCAACATAGTTTTTATCAATGTTTACAAATTCAAAATTTTTATACCAAAATTAACTAAGATTTTTCTTTAAATTAAAAATTTAATAAAATAGTGACTTTAATTATCTTAACTAATGTCCTAATTAATTACTTTTATGTCTTAAAAAAACTGTATATGAGAAAAAAATAATTAATTTATCTACTTTAATAAATAGTTATTTTACTAAAATGAAAGAAACTATTT
>NC_029789.2:11339849-11343766 GCF_000816755.2 Arachis ipaensis | reverse complement strand
TATATATTTTGAAGAATGTGATATTTTTTTATGTAAATAATTTTTTAAAAAAATTAATAGTTAATTTATTATTTTTTTTATTTTAGTCTCAATTAAATATTTTTTATTATTTTTGAAAAGAAAATCTTTTGAGAAATTTAATAATATGTGATGAAGAATACCGAGTAAATTATTCATAAATCAATTAAAACACAACATGAAAACATTAAAAAAAAAAAGACCTCATCTATCGGGTAATTGATCTGTTGAAATCCGTACCTTCTTTTTTATTCGTCGAAAACTAACTTATTGAAAAGTTTATTTTCACCAAATACATTTATGCTTTGATATAATGTTATATTTCATCGACATCAATAATAATTTGTAAAAAAATATTATTTTGATATAACAAATGAGATCTTTTAAATAATATATAAATGTATTTTTAAGGACTAATATTTGCCAATTGTATGTGTTGTTATTATACTGTGCCACCAAAATAGAAGAAGAGCGCTGAGTGTATATCTAGTTATATATCTACATCATTATTTGGAGATACCTCTCTAACATATATATAGTGTAGATATGAATATGAATATGAGAAAAGTATATTCAAAGGCCAACAAAAATTTATTAATTGTTTGGTCAAATATAAAGTGATATTGAAGAACTCCGTTTTCTCCTTAGACATAGTATCGGCTAAGAGCTCCTGGAACACCCGAAAAGCCTCATCAATGATGGCTTCACCAAAGTGTTGGAGAACCAAAGGTTCTAGCACGGCCCTCATGCACTTGGCTACGTTATATGCACCGCTTTTGTGTTCATTATCACTGCCGCAATGGGTCCAGTGCACGGATGACACCTCGGTGCGGTTGATTTTGAAGGAGCCTTGTTTTAAGATCTGGAGTTTGAGTTCCGATGAGGATGGAATGTAGTTTGGAATGTTAAAGCTGTGAAGTTGATCAGCTTGAATGAGTCCCTTGAAGACCAAGTGATTGAGAGCGTTTGCAAAGAGCTCATAAATGTGAACTGCGGACTCCTTGCTGCTTGGGTCTTCGCTTCTTCTTCCCAAGATTGTGAGAACCATACACCCTCCTTCTACCAACTCCTCTGCACGGCTCCTTAGAAACCATGAAATGTCTCTCTCAAATTGCTCGTAGTATGCCTTCAACACCTTTTTTGGGCTTGTCCTCGTTATATAAATGTTCCCTTTGTTGTTCTTCTCTATACCCTCAGGAACCTACACACAAAATAACCCATATTCTTTGTCATAATTACTAAGGTGCCTTTAAGCAGATATTGGTAAAACTTTGGTGTAACATTTAATTATTGTTTTGCTTTTAAAATTTTGAAAAATATCATAAAATTTAATAACTAAATATTACATAAAAAAAATTTTCAATAAAAAAATATAGATAAATAATTTTTAATCAGTCAATTTTAAATAATTGTAATTAATAATTATTAATTTTATATTTAAAAAAACTAAATTTTAAATAATTACTAATCGATTAGCATAAAATGCAATTCAAAAATATTTGTTATTGGTAAATTCTTAACCTGTTAATTACCTAACGGAATTATTTTAATATTCAAAAAATTAGCCGCAATTACGATGTGAATGTATTTTGGTAACTCGTGTGTTAGAATCAGTGCGAATTGACATGAAGAGCAACAGCATAAATATCTAAATTAATTTTTTAAAAATTTTAGTTCATTTTTAATATATATTTAATTTTTAAAGGTTCTTAAAAATTAGATAAATTAACTCATTCGTCACTTTTAATCAAATTACAACATTTAGTGATCTTCTCCATTCCCCAATATTAACCTAATTATCTTCCATGAATGTTCAACAAAACACAACTATGAGCAAATCTAAAATGTAAAGATGACATGATTTATTTTCACTACTAGAACACACCCCGTCAGCGGTGGTGGTGGTCGTTATCGGTTGTCATCATCAGCTCCTTGGTCACCCAACCTAGAGACTTCTTTAAAACGATATCGTTTAGAAACTCTATTCTTCTCTATCTCACTTGGTAGTTGGTTAATCGATGTTGCATATTTCATTAAAAAGTTGTGAAATTACAACAATTACTCGTGATGAAAATTCTAACTTTTACTGGCCAGCATGGCATTAAGTTATTAAAATGAATATTAACAAACTCAACCAAATTAATTAGTTGACAGATAGATATGTATGTTCTATTCTATGTGAAAAGAGGAATGTTAGGGCCATCAATTTTGATGTTTTGTAACCATTAATTGGCCATTAATAATATTTTTAATGGTATGAGCTAATATCTAATGGTGAAAAATCACTTACTTTTATTTTAATAGTTAAGTGCTGGCCAAAAAACACAAAAATTGCTGCCCCTAGACTTTTTCATGTGAAAAATGTATTTTATAATCAACTAATAGTCATAGGGGCCACCATAGATATAGCACCATATTTCACATATTTTATTTATTTATTTATTTTTCTTAAACATCATGTAAAATATAATCTGTTAGTATTACCTACTAATATATCTTTATAGAATAATATAAAATTTTATGATACAGTATCAAAATAAAAAAAAAAGAAAAATTATACAAAATTTATTCATCAAACTCAAAAAAAAAATGCATAAAAAACGTATTATATGTATAATCATTCATAATACTTTTACTACTACTTTATAATTGTTTTTTTAGAAGAAAAAAAAATATGACGACTAAGCAAAAATATAAAATAAACTATATGTGAGTATAGATATAATTGTCTCACTAAAAAAATTGAATTAATAAAATTTTGAATAGAAAAGAGTGTATCGATAAAAAGATATAAATTAAGAAAATACCTGAGACAACCAATGCAGGCTATAAGAGGAGTGGACAAAATGCAGAGATCGGGTAGGAAAGAGTCTGCCATAGAAAGAACCAGGAACTCCAGAAATGAAACAATGACCAATCTTATTAGCTTGGATTTCATTATAGAGCTCATGTTTAAAGGTGGGAATAGACTTGAAGATGGAGTTAAAGTCGTTGGCCGGAAGATCGTTCAACAAGACCTGGTATTCGGGTGAGGGACGGTTCAGTTGTTGGGAAAGTGTTTCTACGAATTTGATAATTTGGGTGACTACAAAGAAAGTGTTTGGGCCTGAAGAACATCCTAAGTCAGCAATGGCAAGGTTTCTTGGGAGTGTGTTGCAATATAGGGTTGTTATTGCTTCCTCTATCATGGGCTTCGCTATTGAAATTGCCTTTTGCTGCAATTAGTTAATTAATAATTAATTAAGTACACATATATATGCAATATGTTTATTAAAAGCGCATGCTCTTCTTGATGGATAAGATTAATGATAACCTGAAGCAAGCTGTTCCTGGCATAACTGGCTTCCCCCATTCCTTCATTCATATGGAGCACTTGATCAATCTTCATTGCTTAGCTTCCACTCAAATTGTGCAAATACAAAGTAAAATTTGTTTTTGGCTTACAAAATGGAGTTCATGCCTTCCCATTTATAGTGCATTTTCGACTTTGTCGTGTCAACGCACGTCTCAGCATGCATGATCTTTCAAACTTTAACTATCTATAACTAAATAACGTGAATAATAAATATATTAGATTAGACTTGCGAATGATTATTCTAATATTAAGATTTAGATAAATAATTTAAGGGTGTAGTGTGTTTTTTTATTTTATTAGACTAATTTAGAGCTCATTGTTCACATTATTTACAAAAATAATTATTTGCCATACAAAGTCCGAATTTAATTTGTTTAAAACTGCTAGTGTCCACACACAATGCATATCTATTATATGTTTAATCAAAAATATAAATAATAAATTTTTATTACAAATATATATATAATATTTTTATATCAATTTATAATCATATTTTTCTAAACATATCTACCAATATTTTAATTAAATTTTAATTAAAAAAAAT
>NC_029789.2:11299747-11339824 GCF_000816755.2 Arachis ipaensis | reverse complement strand
TTCCAACTTCCAACAAAAAAAGCCAATACTACATTGATAACTTATACAATTCTATATCGTCAATTCACCACAAATCCTTTTCAAGTTCCAAAAGAATAAAAGATAATAAAATAGTTGCTGCCACAAACAATAATAATCACTCGATAAAAAATGAAATGTATTTTTATTGATAAAAAAATATTATATTAAATAGGTCGATTCAACGAACTCCATAAACATTTCTTAAGGCTTATATATGACCTAAGCTATTTAATTAATAGGTTCTACAAAAAATCAAATTTCATCTATTTAAAAAAAAAAAACAATTGAACTGAGTGTCTGAGTCGAACGAGCTGAGCCACAAACTCAATTGGATAACCTGATCCACATCGATACTTGGGAACGGGAGCCACGCACGTAAGTGTGTATGATTCACAGTTTACACGTTATAAATTCCGAACTACTTATATGGATTGAGACGATCCATCAAAATAAATTCCTACATATTGGCAACGTGAATGTCAAAATAATTAAATTATTTAATAATTTTTAATTATTAACTTCACATAAAGTTCACTACACCTGAACTTTTATCTTATTCTAATTTAAGCGGTGGGATTAATCAAATGACTTGGGACCATATCAGCAGAGCACGAGCGTGTATCGGATGTGTGGCTTCATGATGATTGCGGCCCTTCTAGGCCCTCGTTTCATAGCAATAGAGAGGAATATGGTATAAGTACTAACTACACATGAAAAGTCCATCCAAGATTAATACAAAACTATAGGAATACATTTACTTAAAAGAATTTAATTTTAATGTATTTTACACATATATTTAATTAAGTAATGGTAGTAATGATACATCAATAAAAATAAATATTTTTTTATATTAATTGTGTGAATAATTATAAAAAAACAAATATAATTGTATATAAAATACTTTGTCAAAATTAAACTCTTACTTAAAACAAACAAAAATAGAAGAAAAAACCATAGCCATGCAACTATCTAAGAAACAGCACTGTACCCATAAGCATCTGATAACAAGGGTAACGACAATTATATGGGAACACTATGAAGAATATGAAGACCATGTGCATGGTTCAAGCAACATAACGCACATGATCATTGATTAACCTAGGTTTGCATCATATATGTAGAAAAAATGCATTAAAAGCTACTAAAAGAAAACTTATACTCTGCGCGTACTAGAAAAATTTACTCTTATTGTTATAATTTATTTTTCCTTTTTGAGTGTAAAAATCTTATTATTTTACCGTAAACATCTGGCTATGAAAGGCTAGCCTATTGCAACTTATCAAGTAACTTAGATCGCTCTCACTTTCCCTCGTGTTTGTGTGTGTTTTCGGGATACACATAATACGCTCTTGCTAGTTTCTACAAAGTCAATCAGTAGCTAATTAGCCAGCATGCAACTTAGGGTTAACGAGGTTATTAAGTATTTGATTATATATTTACTGAAGAAACACAATATGTAATATAAGAACTATAAATATGAATTCGAAATGTTGGGGGAGGTATCCCGTGGAGACCCCCTTGAGGTCTTATAGGGGGGTTCCACTCCTAAGGTGCTTAGGCTAGAATTAGGATTCTTGAACCACACTTCTGTTACTAAAAGTGTTGTGCTCGCTATCTATATGTATCTTTCATTTATTTTTTTAGAAAATTCTATTATGCCTATAAAATTTGTGCGTAACTTTACTAAAAAGTGAAAGGTGAAAGAGTAGATTCTACTATTTATATTTGTATCAAATAGTTAAAAATTTAGACATGGGAAAAGATATTTTAAAAAGAAAAATGATACTTTTTCACTTTTTTTTTTAGCTGCATGTTTTTTACTCTTAGATATTTTTTGGATACTTATCGCCCAACTTGCTTTTTCTTTTGGACAGTGAGCCCAACTTGTTGCTACACACAAATTACCATTTAGTTTCTATAGTACTACACTTACCAAAAAAAAAAAAGGTTTTCATAGCTTGAAGGCCTTCAAGACCAAAAAATGTAAAGGCCTACAATATCGTCGCCTATATGCTTCAGGCCTGGACTTTAACCATATCATCCACGACACACCCGAAAAAAAACATATCATAGACCATTTTCATGAAAACTATAATTTCGTGAAATTTTTAATTAGGTTTTTATATATTTTTTTAATTGAATTCTTGCATTAATTTTTTTTTTAATTAAGTTTCTCTTAATAGTAATTGGCTTAATTTTATATAGATCCAACTAAAAAAAAATTAGTATAAGGACCTAAATAAAAAAAAAATGTAGAAACCCAATTAAAAAAAAATTGGTGTAAGGACTCAATTAAAAGGAAAAAAAAAGTATAGTAACCTAATTGAAAATTTCGCGAAATTACAGGAACCAATAGAGTAATTAAACTTTCATGAAATTTGTGAATTTTAATGGAAGAGAACAGTGCTGTAGGGCATCAAAATCCACATAAAAAATTTTGAGTAATCTATGTTATAAAAAGATAAAAATGAAAGGAAAAAAATCTTTTGCAAATCATAAAAGATAAAAGAGAGAAATTTTAATTTATCCAAGAAATAAAAATAATAATATGTCGAAGATAATTTGATATTTGTGTTGAGTAATTATTAGCTAAAGAGACAGTTTAAAAGGTTAATATTTTTAATAAAATTTAACACTGGTGTTGGCTAAAATTGCTAAAATCTGACCCCAAGAGTTTCTGTTGCCAAACATGTTATCCAGATACAACTTAGACCAGATCCGAGCATCAGTCATTCGTTGGATCCGGAATACAATTCCTCCTTAAGTTATCATGATAATAGGCAATCAAATTCCGCCCTAATCAAATATTCTTTTCCCTCCTATTCGTAGTATGATAATTATTAATTAAGTTGCAGAGTAAAGTGGGACATGTCCCCAATACATTGATTCCAATTCTTTCCAAGTCCGTAATAAACTGCTCCAAGTAAATCACATAATACTCTAAATCGGAATATATTCATTCAGCCAGCCACAATGGTTGGTTCTGTTCCGTGATTCCGTATAAGCGTGATTTGCAACCATAGAAACCCAAACCTCCTCCTTATGGTGAATTAGCGAATCAAAACATTGAAACTCATTGCGCCTTTTTTAAAACTTTTTCCAGAGAGTAATGAACACCTCAACACATCAAATTACGTACAAACTGAAATTAGGTGAAGAAAATAATTTGGTAAAGGCTAATCCGTCTTATTGATATTCAGTGTAATTTTAATATAGCGGTAAGTTAAGGCTGTAACATTTCTAAGTGATACCATAAACCTGAAAGATTGTTGATTAAAGTGTAATTTTAATTTTATTTTCATGCTTAATGTCACTAATTAATCATAATGAAATACTTAGTAGTTACTAATATTGTTGATTTACTCTGAGGTTTTAACAACAATGGCCAACGACTCTTCCCGGAGAAGGCTCATTTGCCTCGCAATGAACGCCTCTATGGTTTGCCGGAACTCCTCGTTGCTCAGCTTATCATGCTGCGGATACGAACTTTCAACCGCCTTCGCCGTCTCCGTTTCCGTCTCCGATCGCCGCAGTTTCTTCCTCTCCGTCGTCCTTCCCTCATCCTCCTCCAACTTCTCCGATCGAATCCGCCGGAAAACTCTCTGGGAACTGAAATTGGAACCTGAATCCGCCGCGGCACATGAACCATTGTCCGTACACGTGTCCGTTACAGCTCGATCCGTTATTAGTTGATTGTGCCGGTGCTCTGCTTGAGGTTCGGAGTGGGAGGTGCGGTGATCGGAGGCGGAGAGTCGGGCGGACTGGGCGAGGAGGGCGGCAATGATAGCGTTGAAGAGAGCGAAGACAAAGAGAGGGCTGCGGAGGCAGTTGGCGGAGAGGCGGATGGCGAGAGGGAGGCGCGTGAGGATCCAGGAGAGTAGGAAGAGAGCGATGCAGAGTTCCAGAATGCGAAGCGTCTTGGCAATGCCGGAGAAGATATGGCCAGACATGGCGCTGCCTTTCTCTTCTTTCGAATTGCTGAAATCAAAAGCCTCCATGCATGCAGAACAATTTCTCAAGAGAAAATAAAAGTTTTAAGTGTATGTGTGAGTGAGAGAGCTCAACCTTTTTTCTCTTGCATTGCCACATCACTCTTTTATACCCACACTCTTCTCTGGTCTCTTCTTGCATTTAAAAAATAATTTTGTATAAAATAATAATTTAATTTAGATAAATATATTAAATTATCTGATAATGTTGAATTATCAGCTTTACAGTGTCTTGACGTGAATAATCATTTGTTATTAAAGTTTTTTTGTTTTTATTTCCCGTACGGATATAATTGATTGAGGACAAGTAATTATTGAAAGCTACGGTCAAATATTTGACTTGTTCGCACCATATACTGCAAGGAAAGAATCAAAATTCAAAACTGCTCCAAAACCTCTCTAACTGGAGGGATACGTACAAATATTAAATTATCAGACCTACTCTACCGCTATCTACCCTACACTTTCTCATTTAGTATTTTCTTATTTTTAAGTTCCTAAAAGTGATCTTGTTCCTGTGCATCCAATTTGTGTGTTTTATATTCGTTTCGTGGTTTAATAATATTTTTTCATTTAATTTTTTATACTTTTGAGATGGTCTAAATCTTAATCAGCTGATAATTTAAGGCAGGGGAGGGAAAAAAAAGTTGGGACAAAGCGCGATTTGAAGGGTAATGAGAACAAGCGTGAGATAAGAGGTGCGGCATTTCACGTGAGGCGATATGTAGTTATGTACCAGTGGCAAGTGGCAAGTACCATGGCTCGTGCGTTCTGGTAGTCTTCTTTTTCAGTTTTTATCGAAAGCAATATATTACTTTCTTTTCTGTAACAGTAATATCATTTCCTATCATATATTAATGCAAAGGACTAAGCTGTGTACCAATTCAAGTGTATGATATGGTAACATTATGGGCACACCAGCTGAAAACATTCTTTGATTGGTAGTTGGTAATAAGTCTTGATCTTTTATGTACCGGCTTATTTGATCTAGGCCTCTACCATAAACAACAACTACTACTCTGATAAATAATGAAAATGTGTAATTAGACGAATTTACTTTATGCACATATATTTATATTTCCAGGGCCTGTGACAGCACGCATGATAGTGGGTAATTAAGTTCCACCCCGCTTGATAGCTCTTTATTTCCTTATCCATCCCTTTCCAAGTGCAGTCCGAAGCCCAATATAAAAAATGACCATTCCATGACACCCTACATTTTGTGGCCAAAATTTTTAGATATGGATAATTTTAATGTGAAATACGACAATATTTGTTCATTTTGGTATTTTACAATGCTATGATGGTAGTACAAAACGTCACTAACATTTTGTAAAACAAATATTTTTTTAAATATAAAAAAACAAAACGTCACCAACGTTTTGTAAAAAAATATTTTTTAATTATAAAATGAGAAAACGTCATTGACGTTTTGTAAAAAAAATATTATTTTAATTATATAAAGTATACCCACACTCTTCTCTGGTCTCTTCTTGCATTTAAAAAATAATTTTGTATAAAATAATAATTTAATTTAGATAAATATATTAAATTATCTGATAATGTTGAATTATCAGCTTTACAGTGTCTTGACGTGAATAATCATTTGTTATTAAAGTTTTTTTGTTTTTATTTCCCGTACGGATATAATTGATTGAGGACAAGTAATTATTGAAAGCTACGGTCAAATATTTGACTTGTTCGCACCATATACTGCAAGGAAAGAATCAAAATTCAAAACTGCTCCAAAACCTCTCTAACTGGAGGGATACGTACAAATATTAAATTATCAGACCTACTCTACCGCTATCTACCCTACACTTTCTCATTTAGTATTTTCTTATTTTTAAGTTCCTAAAAGTGATCTTGTTCCTGTGCATCCAATTTGTGTGTTTTATATTCGTTTCGTGGTTTAATAATATTTTTTCATTTAATTTTTTATACTTTTGAGATGGTCTAAATCTTAATCAGCTGATAATTTAAGGCAGGGGAGGGAAAAAAAAGTTGGGACAAAGCGCGATTTGAAGGGTAATGAGAACAAGCGTGAGATAAGAGGTGCGGCATTTCACGTGAGGCGATATGTAGTTATGTACCAGTGGCAAGTGGCAAGTACCATGGCTCGTGCGTTCTGGTAGTCTTCTTTTTCAGTTTTTATCGAAAGCAATATATTACTTTCTTTTCTGTAACAGTAATATCATTTCCTATCATATATTAATGCAAAGGACTAAGCTGTGTACCAATTCAAGTGTATGATATGGTAACATTATGGGCACACCAGCTGAAAACATTCTTTGATTGGTAGTTGGTAATAAGTCTTGATCTTTTATGTACCGGCTTATTTGATCTAGGCCTCTACCATAAACAACAACTACTACTCTGATAAATAATGAAAATGTGTAATTAGACGAATTTACTTTATGCACATATATTTATATTTCCAGGGCCTGTGACAGCACGCATGATAGTGGGTAATTAAGTTCCACCCCGCTTGATAGCTCTTTATTTCCTTATCCATCCCTTTCCAAGTGCAGTCCGAAGCCCAATATAAAAAATGACCATTCCATGACACCCTACATTTTGTGGCCAAAATTTTTAGATATGGATAATTTTAATGTGAAATACGACAATATTTGTTCATTTTGGTATTTTACAATGCTATGATGGTAGTACAAAACGTCACTAACATTTTGTAAAACAAATATTTTTTTAAATATAAAAAAACAAAACGTCACCAACGTTTTGTAAAAAAATATTTTTTAATTATAAAATGAGAAAACGTCATTGACGTTTTGTAAAAAAAATATTATTTTAATTATATAAAGTGAAAACGTCACTGACGTTTTGTAAACACCCACAATAACGTTTAACACCTAATTTAGATCACTTTTAAAGACTTCACCACTCATAATCCAATATACAAAAATAAAAGTTCACATTTTGTATACTTGTGATTTATTAATTATTTTATCAAATTGTGTATGTAAGCAATAATATATGTTAGTTCTTTCAATCTTGTGCACAGAGTTTCATGTAATAAGCTAGTATTGATGTCTTCTCTGTAGTTTTCAACTCTTAGGAATGTGACTCCAGAGTCCAGACGTAGTTATTTGTAGTAGCTAGATGGGGTCATGTCATTCATGACCTAGCTTGTCACTCTTGGTCTTGCTACTTGCTTGGTCCCTAGACCCTAGCCACTGCAATATATACATGACTATAAGCTGATACAGATAAAGGTGCAGATTGTTCAAATTGCATGCAGTCCCAGTCTAAGTTTCTGTTTTCCTGATCCTGAATCCTGATAATCATAATGTATATGTATTAATATTAAATACCATACCATACAACACAGCACGTGCTACGGAAATGGCCATCACACGCATCCATCTTCCTCTCTCTTCATTGCAGAATGCAGATAGACGCATACAGCACCTGATCTACAACCTCTTTCTTCCACAGCTCACTGTTTTTTTCACTTGCCAATCTCTAGTCATTTGAATTACCATCTCACTAGCTAGGTACTACGTCAACCTTTATTATGTACTAGTTAGTATTACATAGCCAGGAGATGTTTTCATTAAGAGAATGTTACATATATCAACCATGATAGTTAGCTAGCTAGCTATATATAATATATATTTGAAAAGGGATTTTGTGTATGCCAAAAATGGAGAAGCGAAATTGATACGTAAGTAATACTTTATTTCCCCTAATTGAAAGTGAGTATGGGTAAATTAAAGGGAATATTTATATATGATGCTGGAACATGCATTTGTTAATCTTTAATAAAACTATATATTTCAGGACCACTAGAAGCAGAGACAGAAGCACGGCACTCATTTTGTGTGTACTTTATTGACTTAATTAAATAATCTGCTAATGTTTAACTAACCACACAGCACCACACATTTCACTGTCGGCATTATTCTCCCATCGAAGAGATTGACTACTGTTGAGTGCTCCGTTCAATCCGTTTAGAGATCTAAGAGTTTCAGGGCATATATTCTTCTCTTTTCAGTTTTCATTACCACAAAGTAAAATAAATTGCAGGATAAGTCAATAAATTACGTTCAATAACTTCAGAACTCGTATGAACTCAAATCAAGCATTTTTAATAATGCGTAATGGAACGACTAAAGTAGAAAAGTGCTTTCTACTCATTGTGCTCAAATTTATAAGATATTTATTCTATATGGTAGTTCAATCATTCATACATATATATAGCATATAAAAGGAGTTCAATAGAAAGGCTTAGGTGGGCTAGTGCGTTTGTTTAATTCGTATAGGCTTCAGACCAGGTTTTGTTGGATTGAGCTTTGCCCTTTTTCCAGACTACTCTTTGCGGACCAAAACCAAACACAAGGCCAGGCTGGCCAGGTCCATCAGGAATGACAAAATCTTACTCAAAGCAATACCAAACAAAAGAAAAGATATAAACCACATATTATTGCTATCCAGAAAACTAGGTGCTATGGAGATCAGGCCCAAAGAGTTATTAGAACTTTGGATTTTAATAATTCCAAACCGGGGCGGGCCTTTTCAAACCGGTTTCCTTTAGAGGCTTTAGGCTCAGACAAAAAAAAAAAATTTCATTCTGATAGAGCCCAGAGGCTTAGGGAGGAAAGGGGGTGGTTATTGTGGAATAGAGGGGATTTGAATATCAGGTCTATCTGTTTAAATGACAAGTTCATCCATGCTGTTGTGGAAGAGGGACATAAACGACCGTGGTTGATTATGGTTGTGTATTATAGCCCTAGAGAGACGAAGAAGAAGGAAGGGTGGAGAATTCTGAAAGAGATATCGTTGAACATTAATGAGCTGTGGCTTGTTGTCAGCGACTTCAACGCAATTGCGAGCCCTACGGAGAATGTTAAGTCTAAGTTGATTTTGAGTTTGATAAATGATGATAAACATTTCTTGGGTTGAAAGCCCAATATTGTTTAATGTGTGTTTTATTGTTACAGGCCCAATACCTATTTTCACAGTCAAACAATGTAGTTGGTTTATTCCAATTCCCTTGGTGCTTCAAGTTAATGCACAAGTCCAAAGCTCCTCCTTGTTTCACCGATTAGCAATAAAAAGCTTATGCATTCACAAAAAGGCAAATAAGGACAGTTAGAAAAAAGAAAAGGACAATTGTTGCTCTAATAAAGTAAGAAGGACACAAGGACACTCCACTAACTCAAGGACATCAGCAGAGCACCACTTTGGATCACGGTTGAGCAAAACACAAATGGGCAAAGAGCAATAACAGCAGGGGTTATGGAGAAGAATGAAAAAGGAGTGCATGCCAAGGAAGAAAGCAAAGCAAAGGACCACAGAGGTGGTGGACGGGCTCCTTAACCAGCAGAGGTAGCGGAGCATGATGAAGAAAGACTACAGCCAGCTGTGACAGCTCCAATGGGCAGTAAGGACAAACAAAATGAAGAAGCAAAAATGAAGGCAAGTTGAAGACATATAAGGAGCACCATTCCATCATTTCAAAGCAAGAAAAAGAGAGCACACACTCAGAGCATCATCTCTAACATGGAGCTGAAATCTTTTTCTTCTACTCAAGCTTAATTTCTGATTTTTTTGTTATGGCTGTCTTGTGTCATTTTCTATTTTAAGAAAAGGCTGATCTTGTGAGGTTGAAAAGCCAACAGAGAAAAGGCAAGAGTGATGCATAAGAGCCACTGATTTCTGATGTAATTGAATTGATTGAACTAGGATTAGTTCCCCTTGCCAAGTTGGATTAGCACTTGGTGAGTTTTGAATCTGTTAGGATTCCCCTTCCAATTTGGAAAAGCACTTTGGGTTGCTAAGCTTTGGTGAAGAAAGCTTAGGGGTAGATATTAGTTGAATTAGGAAGTAATTCAATAGTATTGGTGAATGTAATCAGTGAATTATAGTGAAAATTTTACCATGGTATGTGGTGGAGACTGGATGTAGGATTCATTGCACAAAGAATCCAAACCAGGATAAATGTTGGTCTCTTTCTCCTCTTCCATACTCTTTTTCTGTTCTGCACATGAGATAAAATGAAATAATCTCATGCAACTTAAGCTTCTGCGAAAACAAAGTATGAAATTTTAACTTAGTGCAAACTTGATTCAACCCCCTTCTCAAGTTCAATCAGCACCATCAGAGAAAAAGGGGGGGTGGCCTGCAGAGTTAAGTAAATGCCAAGAGTTTTCTAACTGGATCTCACAGTGCAAGCTTATTGATTTGGGTGCAAAAGGATCCAAGTTCACTTGGAAAGGAGCAATAAGGAACGGGAGGGAAATAGTGTTCAAGAGGTTAGACAGGGGGCTGTCTAATGCTGATTGGAGGCTAAGATACTCAGAAGCCGTTGTGTCTTGTTTAACTCGCACTCACTCAGATCATCATCCGCTCTTAATTGAAATTGATGGTAGCCCAAACAGTCGCGACAATAGACCTTATCGTTTCGAAACATTCTGGATGCAACATCACGATTTTGGAAGAGTATTGAGAAACAGCTGGAAAGTAAGGGGCAATTATTTTCAAAAGATGCTACACCTCAAAGACAACATTGGAAATTAAAGGAAAGATGTTTTTGGAGACATCTTCAAAAGGAAGAGGAGGCTAATAGCGAGGATCGATGGTGATGGGTTGGAATTAGATTTCCAACACCTAAACTCACCGGCAAGTGTACCGGGTCGCATCAAGTAGTAATAACTCACAAGAGTGAGGTCGATCCCACAGGGATTGATGGATCAAGCAACTTTAGTGGGTGATTAGTTTAGTCAAGCTAACATTGGTGAATTGGGTGAAATTGAGCAACAAAATGTAAATTACAGTGAAAGTAGAGTGTAGAAAGTAAATTGGACAGAAACTTAAAGTGCAAGAAAGTAAAAGAGATGAAACTTAAATTGTAAGAAAAGTAAATTGCATGAAACTTAAAGTGCAAGAAATGTAAATTACTTGAATCTAAATTGCTGAGAAACTTAAATTGCTTGAAGAATAAAGGATTTGGGAACTAGGATTCAAAATAAAACTGGAATTGTAAAGTGCAGAGAAGTAAGAGATGAAGTAGATTTGCAGAAATTCTAAAGCAGAAATGAAAATTGCAGAAGAATTGAAAATCAGAAGTGAAAATTTGCTTCAGATTGAAACTTAAAGAAATAATTGAGATCAGATCTTTAATTCTTAAATTCAGAAAAATAATGGAACTCCAAGAGGAAGAACTCCAAAGAATTCTTCAATCAAAGTTCACAAACCCAGAATCAGAAAGCAAAGGTTGCAGAAGAAAGAAAATGAAAATAGGAAACAATCTCAGATCCGATCTCAAATCTCTAGAATTCAAAAAGGAAAATTAAAAGAGAGCTCTCTATTCTACTCCTACTGCTCTCTAGTAGAGCCAGCCTCCTCTTGAAAATGAAACTGATGCCTTTTATAGGCTTTATACAAAATGAAAATGAAAATGAAATTAAAAACAAATTACAAAATGAAATTCCTAATCTAGCTTCTCTGTGTCTTGTGCCTTTGAGTGATGTCCACGGGCTTTGCTTGCTTTTGATTTGAAGAAGAGTGGATCCGAATTGGCTTTTGGTTGAAAATGGGTTCATGGGACACTTCCAAGGGAGCGCTCGGTTAAGTGCAATAACGCAGCGCTCCCTTTGCTTTGTGCCTTGGCTCATTTGATGCGTGAGAAGCATTCTTCATAGCGCTCAGTTTACTTAGATAACGTAGCGCTACTAGCTTTGGGTGGGACTCCCCCTTCGAACCATGGTGGCCTCCTTTTGATCCATTTCCTCATGAAACATAGCGCTCAGTGAACTAAGTTCACGTAGCGCTCTCTCTTGCCTTGGACAAGGTCCCCATTTCGACCCTTGTGACTTCAATTGTTGGCAATTTCCTTGTTGCAATAGCGCTTAGTTGAAGTTAAGCAAAGTGGCGCTCCCTTGTATGTGCCTGGTTCGATCCTTGGCTCTACCTTTCCTTGACATTGCGCCTTACTTTTTTTTTCATGAGGAACCCGATAAAGTGAAAACAATGAACGGAGCGCTCCTTTGATGAATGCTTGCCTTGAAGTAGCGCTTTGCCTTGCTCCCTTCTTGGGCGCTCCGTTTTGATTATGAAGGTAGCGCTAGTGTTTATTGCTTTAAGCTTTTGTTCCATCCATTTTCAAATAATGATGCCAATACATGGTTGATGATGATATAATTAAATTAGATGCATGCTTTACTTTAACGCCTTGGCATTGATTAAATAATGCATTCATTTCCAAGTAGCACTAATGATTAAATGCTTTATGCATGCATGGCCGTGGCATTCATTTAATGAATTAAGCCAACGTAGCATGCATTCATTTAATGCATTCTTAAATAAATGCATGCCTTTATGATAATGCATGGCATAAATTTTCAATGCATGCATAAGCATTAATTAGTAATGCCATTAGCGTTCATTCCTTGGCCTTATCATGGTCATGGGCCACGCTTTTAAAAGCGTGGCCTAAGGTTCTAAAGCGTGCTCCACTTCAAAGTGTGCTCCAAAAATCTTTTTTTTTTAGCTTATTTTGTGCTCTTTTGCTTCTTTTTCTTCTTATTTCTTACAAAATTTATAAAATCAAAAGATCAAGAAAATATACCATTTAAGCACAAAAGAATGCAATATTTAAGCACTAATCATCAATTTCTTGTATGAAAAAACATAGAAAAATATGACATGATGACATCTCATCATATGGTATTCAAAAGTGTCAGTCGTATGGAAGGAATCGTAGTCTTGAAGATTTGGAGAGCGATCTGCAAAGTCAATTAGCAGAAACTCTTGAGCAGGAGGAGAGACTTTGGATCCAAAAATCTAGGGCAATATGTATTAAAGATGGGGATCGGAATATAAAATATTACCACCTAAAAATAGTGGTTCGAAGACGTAGAAACAAAATTATGTGTCTCAGGAGGGAAGATGGGAGTTGGGAAGAAGATGATCAAAATTTGAAGGACATGGTATTATGTTATTTTGAGAGTTTATTTATTGATGAGCAAAACATAAGAGATAGAATTAATTGCTTGAAGACCTTTCCCCCAGTTGGGAAAGGCATTGTTGCTGAGTCGATTAGGGACCCTAGTAGCGAAGATATTAAGAGAGTTTTCTTTAACATAGGTGCTTTAAAGGCTCCAGAAGAGGATAGGATGCTATGCATCTTCTATCAACATAACTGGGAGATAGTGTACAAGGAGATGGAACAAGTTATTCATCAGCTTTTGAGGTTTCTTGAGGAGGTGAAATGTTTAAACAAAGCCATGATTGTGCTCATTCCAAAAATTGATAAACCTGAATTCCTGAACCAGTTTCGTCCCATTTCCTTGTGCAACGTGATGTATAAGAGTTTCTCGAAGATCATAGTTGATAAGCTGAAGCCTTATTTGAAAGACCGCATCTCGCCTTTCCAGTCTAGTTTTGTTCCAGGGCGAAGCATTCATGACAATATTGTAATAGTTCAAGAAATGGTCCATTCCATTAGGAGAGTGGGGGGAAGAAGAGGATTCATGTCGATCAAGATAGATTTGATGAAAGCATATGATAGATTAAGCTGGTTCTTCATTAGGGATTCCTTGATTGAGTTTGGTATATCGCAACACCTCAGAGTATTATCATCCAATGTATTACTTTAAACCAATTCTCTATCCTTTGGAATGGTCAACAGACGAGTTCCTTCACTCCTTCGCGTGGAATTAGACAAGGCGACCCGCTCTCGCCATATATATTTGTTATATGTATGGATATGTTGTCGCATATTATCTTGGAAGCGGTTGAGGGAAACAGGTGGAATCCTATGCAGGCCAGAAGAGAGGGTCCGCTAATATCGCATTTGATGTTTGCAGACGATCTTATTCTATTTGCCGAGGCAAGCGATGATCAATTGAGAAATGTGATGGCCATTCTTAAGGATTTCTGCGAGGCGTCGGGACACCTTGTGAATAATTTAAAGACAAACATTTATTTCTCCAAGAATGTCACATAGCATAATCTCTGTGAGTGGTTTTTCAGCCATAAATGAAGTTGGAAGATACTTAAGGGCCATGATCCAAAATTCCAGAGCAAAGAAGGCCAATTTTAGTCACATTCTTGATCGAGTGAATATCAAACTGCAGGGGTGAAAATCCATGTGCCTTTCAATGGCGGGAAGGATAACTTTGGCGCAATCGATATTGGGCTTCATGAAATTTTATCCTATGCAACATCTTCAAATCCCAAAAAGTATTTGTCATGAGATTGAAAAAGCTCAACATGGGTTTATTTGGGGCCATCACAGTAATAGAAGGGGAGCTCATATAGTGAGGTGGAAAAAGATTCAAAATCATAAATATAGAGGGGGCCTTGGCTTTCGAGATCTGAGTATTATTAATGAGGCTTTTATTCTCAAACGAGGATAGAATTTGATTAATGATTCGAACTCTTTATGGGAAAAGGTTATGATTGGTATATATGGTCATGGAGATAATCTACTGCAGTGTTGTACTTCAAAAAACGGGGACTCTCCCTTATGAAAAAGTATGTGTAAACTTTGGCCAATTCTGATCCAGAATGTTGGGCACATAATTGGCGATGGGGAGAAGATTAATTTTTGGAGTGATGATTGGATGGAACAGGGAATCAAGTTACAGGATTGGGCTTCTCCTATGAGGACTCAGGAGGAAATCAACTGGTCTTTTAATAAATATATAGATTCTAATGGGAAGTAGGATGTGAATAGACTTAACATCCTCCTACCAAATGACATGGTTACCAAAATTCTCAAATGCTCTCCACCACGAACAGAGGAAGGGGAAGATTTGCTGATGTGGAGACTAAATCCTAAAGGAGAATTCACTATCAAACATACATATAGTAATCTGGCTCAACAGCAATAAGAGGAAGTCCTGATTTGGAAGAAAATTTGGGAATGAAAAGGGGTACAGAAAATTAAGATATTTGCCTGGCAGTTGGTCCATAATGGTTTATTAACCTTATCTAGAACTGCTAGATGGAAACAGGAGAATAATCCCAATTATATGAATTGTAATGTGGAAGCTGAGTCCCCTCTCCATGCGGTGAGGGATTGTCCGAAGGCTTCTATCATTTGGATGGCGTGCATTAAATTGCAATATACCTAAAGTTTCTTCTCATTAAATTTGAGATACTGGATCCTATTTAATATGTCCATAAGGGTTGAGAGGGACCAGAATTTGAAATGGAAGGACGTTTTTATGACGACAATTTGGATGATATGAAAGTTCAGAAATGAATAATTACACTATAATAAGGAACATCAAGAGAAAGTCAAATTATTAAGAATCAGGAGGATAATGGAGGAGAACAAGATCATCGTTAATGGGACTCATAGGGAAGACCATAAAAGAAATAGAATGATCTCTTGAAAAATTCTTCCGGAGAATTAGTACAAACTAAACATTGATAGGGTTTTCAGAGAAAATCTTGGGCCAACGAGTTGTACTGGATTTTTAAGGAATGAAAATGGTGGTTGGGTGTGGGAATTTGCTAGAAGATTAGATAATGCAAAGGTCATAGAAGCTGAAATTAACGCTATAAAAGTGGGGCTAGAAATTGTTTGGAGTAAAGAAACCAAATTTTTAATAGTGGAATCGGATTCTCAAGAAATGGACGAGCTTATCAAAATCTCTCTTATGCGTCATCCAACTCTTTCTCGTCCTCTACAAAGAATACGGATTAATATTAACTCTAACTACTAACGATTAAATTTTAAATTCTAAACATTCATGTATTAATTTAAAATACTGATTAATATTAATAAAAAGAGTAATTACCCAAATCAGTCTCCAATAATTTTAAAAGCGGACATTTTAGTCTACAAAAAAAATTAATTCACAAATCAATCCCTAAGATTTTATTCCGGCAGACAAATCAGTTTCCAGTTCATTTTCCGGCAGAATAATTATCCAAATTAGTCCCCAAGAATTTTAAAAACGGATATTTTAGTCCCCAAAAAAATTAATACACAAATCAATCCCCAATGTTTTTCTCCATTAGACATAACAGTCCTCCGTCTAAAAAAAATAAATAAAATTATTGTTATTATTATTATTATATTGTACCATAATTTTTTGTATTTTTTAGACAAAAATAATAACAAATTTATTCATTAGATTTTTATGCATGTATTTATATAATATTCTGAATAAATGACCATTTGTACCCATGAAAGATGAAAACGCTGACATATGTACCCGTACTAAATCGAAACTAAACTTGTACCCACGGAAGATGCACTATGTGTGACAAAAGTACCCTGTCTTTGGAGGGTTGGAGTGCCACGTAGGGTACTTTTGTCACACGGAGGGCATCTTATATGGGTACAAGTTCCAACCACACAATCAAACAACACAGTCATTAATTCAGCACCAAGGTTTATTCTCAAATGTAGCACGCCAGGACAAACACAGGCAAGACAGACAAGGAAAGCACAAGTAGGTAACAGTTACAGCAAATAGTCAAAGTAGCAGTTATGAACAGTTTAGCAATTAGGCAAACCAAAACAAGTTCAAACCCAAGCAAAGCATACAAATGCATATGATGCATGCCTGTCCTATGGCTGATGAGGCTCATCTGTTGGTTATCCAGCCAACCCGACAAGTCTGAATTGTACTTAGACTGTCCCCCGACGTGCATCCCCAAGAGTCTATGCATAACTTTTTCTCAAATAATCAATATTACTCAATGGGGGTAACATTCCCGGGAATTTATATAGTGCCCGGTCACACACTTACATCGTAGGGTCAACAGAGTATCGAGTTTTCAACCTGGTACACGTGGTGGCAAGCCACGGAACTTAATCCAGGGAACCTCGTATCTCAGATATTTCAAATTCATAAGCCATATAAATAATTCAAAGATCATATCTCAACATTCTTAACATCATAATCATTCATCATTCCAAACCTCATTTCCAACTTCATTCAAAAACCATATTTCAGAGAAAATTCTCAATCATCCTTCTTTCTATTTCGTTCACTAACAATTCTCAATCCAAAACATAACTCTTCCTTTGATAAATGAGGTAGTTTTAAATCATATAATACTTAAACCTTTTTTTTAAAATAACTACTTTCAATGAAGTTTCTAATTTTATAAAATTTCGGCAGCATCTCCTCTAAAACTCGGATACTGCCGCCCTTTTTGGGTCCCATCCAAACATTTCTCAAACCATTTCTAAATTTCAATCACTTTCCAGAGTTGAACCAGCTCCCATATCAAATTATTCTCAAATCAGACCAACTCAAAATCAAACCGCTTTAACTCCAAACCAAGAAAAACCACTTTTCATAATAATTAAGTAAATAACTTTTCAAACCTATTTTTTTTATCAACAACCGTACTTCACTCAAGCAATCAAGCAACCAATAAATCAGTCTAACAAACCATCACATTCACAAGACAAATATAATCACAAAAGTATATCTTCCTGCGTCAATATCTATTTATAAAAACTCTGTAATATAAAATAGAATTTAAGAAAAACCCCTACCTTGACTCGTCGAAACCATAACTCAAAACGCGCCAACAAAACCGTTTCTCTTAACCCGAAATCAACAGCAACCGCAAACTCAGTCTCTGATCATTTTCGCAGCACTCACAGCAACTTAAAAGCGACATGCACCGCTCAAAACACGACCCTACGTTACCAGAACCTCAGAGTTTATAACCAAACATAACAGAATATTAACACGGGTTTCTGGAACATAAATACTTACCGAACTAAGAAAATAAAACAGCGGCGGTCGCTGAACCGGTTTGGCGGCAGCTCCGGCAGCCACCTCGAACGGCAGCGGTGACCAAAACTCTGGCAACGACGACTGAAACAAACATACATCGATGATTGAGCTCTCGGAAATTCAAAGGAAACAAAAACCAACTTAAAACCTTACCAGCGGTAGATCTCGGTGGCAGCAGAGGTGTTCTCCGGCGGCAGAAGCGGCGGTAACCCCGATGGCGGCGCTGACAACGACGGCTCCCTCCGGTGACTACCTAACCACGGCGACGGCAAGGAAGCCATGGCAGCGGCGGCAACAAGCTCCTCTCCCGCGGGCTCCTTCTCTCTCCTGCGTTTGGCTCGGCGGCAACGGAGATCTCTTCTCCTTTTTCTACCCGCGACCAGCCTTGACGGTGACGGACCCAGAGGCGGCGACGACCATTCGCGCAGCAGCAGCAGCCCGCGATGATGACGATGGTGGCGCAGCGTGGTGGCGGCGCGACGAATGGTGGCGACGGCGCAGGTGACACGACGGAGGCGGTGCGAACAGCTCCTCCTCCCCTCCCTCTCTCACGGGTCTTCCTCTTCTCTTCCTCGGCGGCGCGATGACAGATCCGACAGCGGTGACGCGACGCAGCGGCTCCCACGCGACACTCTCCTTCTCTCTCAGATCTCCTCTCTCCTCTGCCAGCAGCGGCGGCGACGGTGGCAGTGACACCCACCGCGCCGCCTCACTCTTCTCCCCCCTCTCCTTCCTTCCTCGGTTCCCATCCTTCTTTAAAATCAAATTCTCTAATTGAATTTATAAGATAATAAGATTAATTTTCTTTATTTCTAAAACTTGAAGTATTAAATCATAGAAATATCAATTATTTGAATTAAATCACATAAATATTCTTGTCATCCAATAACTACTAATTTTGAAATTTAAATATAGCAAATAATTCAATAATTATAAAATTAGGTAAAATTCTAATTAATTATCAAAACCTGATTTAATTTTTGATTTAATTAGCTTTAATAAAAGAATTCCTAAAGATAAAATTTCTAATGAATTGAAATTAATTTATAATAAGATTTATTCGAAAATTCTGGGTCTTACATCCTACCCACCTTATAAAAATTTTCGTCCTCGAAAATTGATACAAAATAAAAGAGATTTTTATATCACTTCAAATACCAGAATTTTCATATAGCATAAAAACTTAAAGGGTATAAGTATGATGTGAAATAGAAATTACAAGATAGGCTTGATGTACAAGATGATATGTTTCGACATGTAATGGTAAAGTAAGGTGGAAAAAGTTTATAAAATAAGCCGGGGTTAAAACGATGTGCTTAATGTCCGTTTACTGATCTCATACCAACTTCAGAGATTCAACTATTCAAACTTCAACATAACTTATCTCCACTATTCTCAACCGTACTTCATTGAGTAACTCATCCGAAGGTTTTCAACCTCGTCAACACTTCGCAAATCTTAATGGTCACAAACCCAACATCAACAAAATTCTTTCACATGAAATAAGGTTCCACAACTCCCTGCAACGTCGTACACTTACGAATTTCACCTTTTGCGTTCACCAAACCTGTCCTAAAGGACTAATGTGTCGTTTACTAAGTCTAACGGTTACACAAGATACCAAAACTAATCTCGAGTATATTCAGAACGATAATAAACCATGAAAAAGAAAGAAAAGCGACAAGGGCCGCGTTCGCGAGAATTTGAAAGAATAAATGCAATTGCAGGTAAACAAGGATGCTCAAGCAATGAAGTTTGCTAGAAAGGAATCAATTGATAATTTCAAGGATAACCCTTGGATAAAAAAAAAATTCAATAGGACCAATAAGAAGAAAATCTGCGTATTAGTTTTTAACATATCCAAGCTGAGTCGAAAAAATATGAGATTTCATAGAAAAGAAATGATTAAAGATTATGCTGACGAGGATAAAATTCGTATAAATTCAAGAGGATGCATAAGATTGCAACTAAATAACGATTTACAGGCACGAGAGAATGTTCTGGAAAGAAAATCTTTTTGCATCTAAATAGGAAATTTGAATTTCACGGTTTCAAATCACTCAAGTATTAAGAATTATGTGTTACGCTAGAACAGATTTAAGATCGAATAAAAGGATACAAAATTTATGAAGAAATGTATAAATAATAACAATGATGGATAATCAAATCTGGTTCCAAAAAGAATTGAAACAGGGAGCGAAAAAGATAATAAATCGAAGAATAAGCAACACACGCATCATGTGGCATGATTAAAGCACCTAACTTCAGTGTAAACTAATCAAGAAATAACATTTGACGTTTGTCAAAGAATTAAAGACCGTTGTCATGCGAAACAAGTTCAAAACCAACTCAAAGAAAAAAAACTCATGATTCGAAGAGAGAAATATGAGCAACATCAGGGTAGAGGTTCCAAATGATTTCAAGTGAATAATCAGGATTATAATCAAACAGAAATATATATATATATATATAAGAATGAATAAGTATCGCTAGGAACAGAGTCGAATCATATTCTAAAAGGAAAAATCTAGAACAAGGAATTCCAACGTAACCAATAAAAGAGAAAACGGTGTATTAAGCTACGCGACACGAACAAAATTATACGTCAAAATGGAACTAACTTCAAAAATTAATTTCTAACGTTCCCAGAACCCGTGAACCGCATCGCTTATTAATTCCACTTTGTCCATGATAACCCATTAACTTTACCGTACACATAAGCCATCAACATTAAGCTGGCCAGACTTAATATCAACAGATATGCAATAGTAAGCTAACAGCGTTAATCAAAAGACAGTCATGTGCATAAAACTCTGATTCTCGTCATTCGGACAAGACCTATAACATGACAGACACTCAGAGTATGCAATTGAAGCATAATCGGTCCATTTCTCAGGCTCTACAGGAAAGACCGCTCTGATACCATAATGTAACACCCTCACTATCAGTAGTCACGCTTCCGGCTACGCCACTCTGATAGCAAGAAGTATTACGACTACTTTACATACTAAATAATAAAATAGGAGCCTGTGACTCGACATTGTATCGCTGATCACTTTATAAATCGGAAATACATACTTCATCTAAAATAAACAAGCAGGCATAGATTCATATACAAGACTCCTTACATAATAACTTTATATTATACATATAAAACATAGTAACAATTCTCAATCCAAAACATAACTCTTCCTTTGATAAATGAGGTAGTTTTAAATCATATAATACTTAAACCTTTTTTTTTTAAAATAACTACTTTCAATGAAGTTTCTAATTTTATAAAATTTCGGCAGCATCTCCTCTAAAACTCGGATACTGCCACCCTTTTTGGGTCCCATCCAAACATTTCTCAAACCATTTCTAAATTTCAATCACTTTCCAGAGTTGAACCAGCTCCCATATCAAATTATTCTCAAATCAGACCAACTCAAAATCAAACCGCTTTAACTCCAAACCAAGAAAAACCAATTTTCATAATAATTAAGTAAATAACTTTTCAAACCTATTTTTTATCAACAACCGTACTTCACTCAAGCAATCAAGCAACCAATAAATCAGTCTAACAAACCATCACATTCACAAGACAAATATAATCACAAAAGTATATCTTCCTGCGTCAATATCTATTTATAACAACTCTGTAATATAAAATAGAATTTAAGAAAAACCCCTACCTCGACTCGTCGAAACCATAACTCAAAACGCGCCAACGAAACCGTTTCTCTTAACCCGAAATCAACAGCAACCGCAAACTCAGTCTCTGATCATTTTCGCAGCACTCACAGCAACTTAAAAGCGACATGCACCGCTCAAAACACGACCCTACGTTACCAGAACCTCAGAGTTTATAACCAAACATAACAGAATATTAACACGATTTTCCGGAACATAAATACTTACCGAACTAAGAAAATGAAACAGCGGCGGTCGCTGAACCGGTTTGGCGGCAGCTCCGGCAGCCACCTCGAACGGAAGCGGCGATCAGAACTCCGGCAACGGCGACTGAAACAAACATACAGCGATGATTGAGCTCCCGGAAATTCAAAGGAAACAAAAACCAACTTAAAACCTTACCAGCGGTAGATCTCGGTGCCGGCAGAGGTGTTCTCCGGCGGCAGAAGCGGCGGTAACCCCGATGGCGGCGCTGACAACGACGGCTCCCTCCGGTGACTACCTAACCACGGCGACGGCAAGGAAGCCATGGCAGCGGCGGCAACAAGCTCCTCTCCCACGGGCTCCTTCTCTCTCTTGCGTTTGGCTCAGCGGCAACGGAGATCTCTTCTCCTTTTTCTACCCGCGACCAGCCTTGACGGTGACGGACCCAGAGGCGGCGACGACCATTCGCTCAGCAGCAGCAGCCTGCGATGATGACGATGGTGGCGCAGCGTGGTGGCGGCGCGACGAATGGTGGCGACGGTGCAGGTGACACGACGGAGGCGGTGCGAACAGCTCCTCCTCCCCTCCCTCTCTCACGGGTCTTCCTCTTCTCTTCCTCGGTGGCGCGATGACAGATCCGACAGCGGTGACGCGACGCAGCGGCTCCCACGCAACACTCTCCTTCTCTCTCAGATCTCCTCTCTCCTCTGCCAGCAGCGGCGGCGACGATGGCAGTGACACCCACCGCGCCGCCTCACTTATGCAATTATTTCAAAAATTTGGTTTTTTGAATTTGAAAACCCTAAAGCCGTCCTAGCCACGGAGAGCCACTACATCCGCGCCGTACAACCTCGTCCGGGACACAATCAGAAAAAAAGACTGACAAAATGGTGCTTCAATAAAAGTATGAGAGTAAGTACTCCTGGTACTCTATAATCTATCTATGTCTAATGTAAGGCGGGGTAAAGTTAGGCAATCTCATGTTGGAAAAGATCCACAGATTTGGAATAGGGAGGCGTATCTCCGATTGGAGAGTGAATCATTCACAATTTTTGTGGATAATTTACCTGGCAATGTTTCGAAGAATGAATTGTTTCATATGTTCAAGTGGACAGAAAGGATAAATGACATCTATTTGGCACATAAGGAGAAATATGGCCGGATCCATCTGTTTACTTTTATCAGGTATACTACAAAAGGAGGTGCATTAAAGGCCATCAAGGAGATGAATGGAATGCAATTAAGGAACAAAGAGATCTTTGTGGGTGAGGCTAAGTACAGGAGGAGCATTGATGTCCGGGGAAAAATCACTACACACGATGAAGATGTCAGTGAGTCTTCTGATGGAAAACAAGAAAAAATCAAAGAAAATAATATTGAGTTGAACGAGAAAGAGAGAGTTGTCTTGGAACACCATAGAAGTGAAGAACTAGGAATTCAAAGGGAACCGTTGGAGGTGGGATGGGATGCGGTGGTAATGATGCCACATGAGCTACGGGAGGCAGAGCATGATAAGGATAGAAAGGTATTTGCTGTTGAGAATTTGGATGAGTGGCATGAGGGTTTTTTGAAAACGCGAACGGATAATCCTTTGATATATCCGGCAGTTATGGTGAGTGCAGAATCTATGGGATCTCAAACAATTAGCAACGAAGCAATCTCTGAAAGAACTGAGACTTGGAAATACGGGGATAAACGGAAAGAAGGGGTTGATCTGGTGTTGAACAAAAGTTTAGTTGGGGATGAGTTGAAGCATATAAGGCTTAATATGTTAGTGGCGTGTGGCGGCGAACTGGCTGTGTGGTGCGACAGAGAGTACGTTATTGTGCGTTTTAAAAGGGCCTCCTTGCTGGCTGCTACAGTCAACGGTTACGAGAGGAGCGTGGCTAGTCATGGAGTTCGCGGGGTTGATGACACGGTGAACAGCGCCGATGAGGCAAATCTGGGAGTAGTGTGGAAGTCAGCGGCTAGTGGCAGAGGTGATAATGTCCGCGCTGAACTTGATGGGGGTGGAGGGCAGGGAGGAGCATGAAGCCCCTTATACACCCAACGAGCAGAATCAAGCCAGAAAAGAGATTGGCGGAGGTGCGGAAAATTGTTCGAGCAGCACATTGGAAAAAAATATTCCACCAAGTGTAGTTAATGAGATCCATGCTAGTTTGGATGAGAGTGGTAAGCAGCATGTTAGCATATGTTTGATGAGGGGTGATGCAGTGCAAGATTCAGATTTAGAGGATGAGAATACAGTGGTGCAGAAAATTGGGTTGGATGATGAAAGGGTTGTAAGGAACTTGGAAGATTCGGAGGACTCGGAGCAGGATGCAAACGGTGAAACTAATCAAGATGAACACGGAGGAAGTTGGGATAAAGATATGGTTGAAAATAGGGCTGCTTAGAATCTGGCTGTCGAATCAGGAGCTATTTTATATGACGAGGATGAGAATATTATGGCTATTCTCCAAACTCAGAATGAAGTATTGGCACAAAAAAGAAGGCAAGTAAAACAAAAAGAGAAAGCAAGAAGGTGCCGCCCTAAAAACCGAAATAAGGTGTGTAATAAAATTTTTAAATGATTTTAGTTTGTGGAATATGAGGGGTTTATGGGGTGTTGGAAAGTGAAAAATGGTAAAAAAATTTAAGAGTAAAAATAATGTGAATATATTATGATTGATAGAGATAAAGAAGGAGGTGATTTCTAAGTTTGATGTAGTGCAATTTTGGGGTAATGATGCGGTGAGTTTGGAATTTGTGGGATCGAAAGGTGCTTCTGGAGGTTTATTAATAATATAGGATGTTATGATGTTTAGTTGAGTAATTGTTATAAAGGGGAGAGATGATTGTGTATAGAAGGGGAATTGACAAACAATAATTTTATTTGTGCTGTTTACTTGGTGTATGGTGTGCATACAAGGGAAGAGAAGCTTGCTGTGTGGGAATAGTTGAGTTTTTTATCTGAAATATGTCAGGTTCTTCTTTGCTACATGGGTATCTTCAATGAGGTTGTGCAGTTGGAAGAAAGAAAAGGTGTTAGTGTGTTAACAGCTTTATCGAACTGGTGGATATAGAGCTGAATGATCGTAAGTTTACGTGGTTCAAGGGGTCAATCGTGCAGTCAAATTAATATAATATTGGTGAGTTTGGTTTCATTGTTATCATTTGGAGCATTTGGTTGAAAAGGAATGACAGAATTTTCAGGAATCAAGAATCAAGTGTTGCAAGAGTAGTTAACAGGTCGATTAAGAGTTATAAAGAGTAGAGTGATATTTGATCTTTTGGGTTGTTGATGGCTTTTGTCGAAGATGATTAGGAATTGGTTTATTTTATCTGTTTAGTACTTTTCTGTTGAGACGTTGATGCTCCACTTTGTTGTGTTGAGTTTAGTCATCAATAATGTATTTAATGGCGTGAAATTTCATCTAATGATAAAAAATCACTCATTTTCTTTTGCTGGCTAAGTGCTGGCCGCTGGCCCCTAAATTTTTTCTTATTTTTATTAGGCCTATAATCTGCCCTATTATTATTATTATTATTTGGTACAATATTATTATGTAATTATTAATAATAATAATAATAATAATAATAATTTTATTTTATTTTTTTGACAGAGGACTGTTATGTCTAAAAGAGAAAAACATTGGAGATTGGTCTGTGTATTAATTTTTTTTGGGATTAAAATGTCTATTTTTAAAATTCTTGGGGACTGATCTGGGTAATTACTCTGCCAGAAAATAAACTGGGGACTGATTTATCTATTAGAGTAAAACCTTGAGATTGATTCGTGTATTAATTTTTCTTAGAAACTAAAATGTCTATTTTTAAAATTCGTGGGAACTGATATCGACCCGACGAGTTCGACCCGTTTTGCCACCCCTACATGTTAGCTAAATTTTAATTTAGTTTAGGGGATTAATTTAATTAATTAAAAGACAGGTACCTGTTTGGATTTTGGGGTATTCACACCCTATTTGGACTTTTCTGAACCTATCAATGAACAAGGCCATTGTGTGTTCCTAGATTACCTTCCTTCGTTTAATAGCAGCTTCTTGTGATGGCTCGTCTTCTCTTCCCAACATTGCAGCTCCGCAATACCCTCTCACATGGCGCTACTACCCACAACCACCGCCCTTTCCCACAATCTTTCTTCCCATCTCCCGAGAACCACTTTGCTTAGACACACACACCCATTCAAGAAAAACACTTCATTTGCCCTCACGTTTTCAGCTTCAAGATCAGTTCTTTTTGGCGGGGCTGTTACCAGGACACACTTTCTTGGAGGAAATAAAATCTGGGTATCGTCCAACACCATGAATGAATTCACACAACCTTCTGCTTTCAGAGATAGAGAGAGGGATGATATCAAGCAAGTGTTCGAACAAGAATCATTCATCGATGGCTCAACTGAGGTTCAGCCCAACATTTTGTTCCGTGACATAGAACCCAGGCTCAATCGATTGGTTTGTTATTCTTCCTAACCTCCTCCAATAATTTTCTTGGTAATTCGTATGGTTTTGGGTGATTCAACCAATTGTAAAGGACAAGAAACTTGTTTTATCCTGTCTCGAGGTTTGGTTATTGAGGATGATTTAACATTATAAGTTATAGTTCTATAAGATAATGGATATTGTAATGTTGTTTCTTGTTTGCAGAGCAAGTGGATAGTAGCTGTTTCTTTTGGTGGTTTCATTCTTTGGAGCCATGATATCGAAGAAGCCTTGTGGATTTTTGCAGGGTCTATTCTGAATTCGTTCCTCTCTGTTTTGCTAAAAAATATACTGAACCAGGAACGTCCTTCAGCCCTGAAATCTGACCCTGGGATGCCATCTACGCACGCACAATCCATATTCTTTGTTGTCTTTTTCTTTATTTTCTCAAGTGATTCCTCTTACTGATATTTTTCTTTCCTGTCACACTTGTATGCCTGGTTTATGCATTTTGTATCGCTTGTTAATTTTGATATTGATAATAGATCAAAGAATTTACATAGGCTTGTAGTATGCTTAGTAAGTGCATCTCTAGCGTATATTGTCTTTAAATTTTGTATATTGTTAACATTTGAAGTGGCTAATTCTATGCCTTTGTGGTTTTTGTATTGACTTCATGAAATGAATAGTTCCATTATCTTTATGGAAGATTCAAAATTGAAGAATTTTTTTCAATATATATATATGCCATTCTATCTACTTTTCAAAGCATAAACTATGTACTGATTCACTATAAACATGTGTTTGTTTCTCTTATCATGCTGCAGCTGTAGAATTGCTTGGGCTAAATGTTTACAGCATTGTCCTCAGTGGACTGTACTTGACATGTGGTTCTTATTTTGTAAGTATATTGTATTTCCGTTTGGCAATATAGTTCATACTCTGATTATTGGTGCGCCTTTTTTCTGTTCATAATGATTACACTTATTACCATATTCATTAACTCTTTCCATTAGGTGCATCAAGTAGATGACTTGATATAATTGTTCATGTTATTGATCCAATCCGTTCCATAATTACTGAATAATATTCTAGACTTACTCATGACACTGAGGTCTGCCTTTTGTCTAGTTGATGACTTATGTCATGTTATTGTTTCCATATTGCAATGATCTCAACGAAGGAAAGCATATAAGCTTGGAAACCTTCAGTATATGTATTCAAACATTGTATTATTTGCATTTATATTCAGAATGCACAAACATATTTATCCATTGACACTTGTAAAGAACTTTTTAAAATATGAATTTATCTAATATAAGCTATTCATATGAATTAGCATTGAAATATCCGAGTTTTACTGTAATGATGGCAACTAATATTTTTGGTATCTTGAGTTTCTGATGCATGTTCTTGTGTGTTTCCAGTCGTACCTAAGGGTATCACAACAACTTCATACAATGAACCAGGTGGTTGTTGGGGCTACAATTGGTTCCATTATGTCTCTTGTGTGGTATTGGCTATGGAATGCTTTTATTCAGGATGCATATCAATCCTCTTTGTTTGTTAGGATCATTGGTTTATCGGGTTCTATAGGAATTTGCATTTGTTTTGTTGTATTTGTGATCCGTCATTGGCTTAAAGATGACTAAAACCACACTAAACCTGTTGTAGCATTGCACTAAATTGTGTTGGTTAATGAAATATCATTTTGTATATCAAGATTGAAGTATTTGTTATATACCAGCAGAAGCAATGAGGGCAATACTTAGTTGTTTATCAAGATTGAACCTCTTCAGATAGGACAATACTAGTTAGAAGCAATGAGTATTAATCCAAAAGCTACTGAATTATTGCCACTACATTATGATGAGTTTATTGACAAGTAGGGGACTAGCAGTATACTTAAATCGTTTCGAAATGTGTGAATGTTGTTATTATGTGATTTATTTTCTTAAACTTATTGGCTTGATTAATGGGGAGGGACCTGAATAATTTAGATAAGGTTATTGTTCAAATATCAGTGTTGTTTAGATACCAAAAATACACTTCTTGATTAGTACATACTAACATTGACTGAAGTGCGTAATTAAGGTGTGAAACACATGAGTCATGACCTTTGTGGTACATGTGCAAGGATTTAGTTGCTCAGCTTCAGAATGATGAGACCAAGTCCAAAAAACATTTAAAAGAGAGTCCAAAATTCAACAACATTTATTCAAAGTTGGTATCCAATCAAAGTCACATAAAAGCTTTCTCATCACTTTAGGTGCGTCACTGGTTGTGTGCAGTCAGGACAAGGTGCAGTCAGGACAAGGTGATGCTACTTCTGCTGTAATATTAAGTTCTGTTGTAAGTTGTAACCTAGTCAATCGAAAAAAATGGCTTCTTTTTGTTTAGTTTTGTTGAAATCCTAAAACCATAAAAATATGCATCTCCATTTTACCACTACTTTCACTTCTCCATGTTTGTATTTTTATCCTTTCAAATATGGCAATGCCTAAGACTAAGAAGCAACAATAAACTGCAAAACTAACATCAGTGTTACATTTATATCTCATGGTTTTGCTTAAGAAGCAAGTACAAGCCATTTAAAACATCAAGAACCACTTAAGTATTATACAGGAGAAGCAGAAACGACCAAAACCAGAGTTGTATAACATATACCTAACTAGTTTAACCCTCCTGGATGGACAGCATTCCGATTCTGATTCATCTCTAAGAGAGAAACCAATTCAACAAACCAAATCCTTAAAACATGTCCCATAGAAAACACTGAAATCCACATTAAACCGTTGAATATGCGTTTCCACTAATTCAATAACTGAGGCAATTCCATTCTTGAACTTCCACCCCCATTTCCACCAGACCTTCTGTTTCCCCTGGCCCTCTTCCACCGCCGCATATTCGCAAGCCTCCCAAGAATCCTGCGAATAAGGTACAGCCTGTGATTCTGCCGAGCAATCATGTTTGCAGTAGAAGAACGCTGCCCCAGCATTATGCCATAACCATCTTGGAATGACTCCATTCCTTCCGTGAGAAGCTGCCAGAAGAGTGCTCCTGCTGCCGGTCCTCCTCTCTTGGCGGAAGCCAATATCTTGTAGAACACGGTACTGAAAAGCTGGTCCCTTTGGTAGGTGTTGTAACCTGAGTCCTTGAACGATTTTCCAAATTCTGCCACAAGTATTGGCTTCCTCAGAGCATACTGCGCGTCTATGAAGTGAGCATTGAGCCAGTTGTTCAAGAATGAGAGTTGATACTGCTCATTCGAATTGGATACCCTTTCCATGCACAAAAAGATGAAACAGTTATGTGGATAGTGTAATGTGATTCATGAACTTGTATGTTTTTGTTTAGTTAGTTACCATTGGTCGGGGTAACAGTGAACGGTTGCAAAGTCAATGCCAGGGATGCGGTTATTTGCAATGAAATCTGTGCCAATATTGAAGCCAGCAGGGTTCATTCTCTTCCTTTGGGGTGTTGATTGACCATAGAAGCCTTCAAGACCAGCCTCCAATAAGTGGTTCCTGTCTATGGACTTCACTAAGGAAGCCATTTCCGTGATCCAAGCCTGTAATAGCGGAATTAAAGTCAAAGTAGTTAGCTCATCAAGTTCCCATGAAATTGGCCCGTGATTTGTTATTTCACTTTTGAAGAAGCCCTATCAATGAGGCCAAAGTCAAAAGAGAAAAAGAAAAAAAGTATTTGACCTGAATAGTCCTGCCTGAAGGATCTGAAGTGCACCTGGGTTCATTCATGAGTTCCCAGGCCATGATTGTTGGATCATCCTTGTAATGAATACCGGTAAAACTGTTGTATCTGTTAAGAACAGTCTGTGCAAGATAATTCACACAAATCCAATGTAAAATTAGAATAAACAAAAAATAAGTACAATGAGGAATTCAGCATGATAGCATGCACATACAAGTTTAACCAACACAAAGACATAACAACCACCTTGACATGGTTTGCATAGTAACCCTTAACAAGAGGGCTCCTGAAGAAATCATCGTCTGATGTAAGGTACAGCCCTTTACTTCTGGCCCAGTTCACATACTGCTTCTTCCCTCCAAAGCTCTCATAGTTGTTCACCAAACTCAGTATCAGCTTCATACCATACTTCCTAGCCTCATATATAACAAAATCTAACCCCTTCAAAGCCAAACACAAGATGTAATGTACTGAACCAATTAGAAGGAAAATTTTCAACTTGTTTGGTTTCTGGTCACTACTTTACCTTAAACATTTGTTCATTGTAGAATCCGGGAGCATATTGTAAGGGTCTATAACCACCATCGCTGAAAGCCCAAGTTCTAGCAACTGTGAGGCCATGGCTTGTTGCTTCATGGAATGCTGAAGAGACCTTGTACCTCTGAGATGGATCTGAAGCTGCATACATAAGCCAATAAGCATTGAAGCCATTTGCATAAAAAGGCTTCCCATTCAGCACAAAGTGGATGCCTCTTGTTCTTACAAAACCATCCCCTGCAGCTTCCACAGTAGTAGTGCCATCATGAACATGGTCATGAACCAAAACGGCCAAAAGAATAACTAACACTAAATGCTTCATCATCTTCTTGGCTCAATCTCAATCTCAATCTCTGACACTCTTTGAAAAGTGTATAGAGGCTTCTCTTCTTGCTGTTTGTATGCTTTCTTAATATAGAAAAAGATGAGCTAAGAGAGAAAAAAAAAAAAAAAAAGCGAAATTTCACCTCTTTACACTTTAGTGCTAGTTGCTGGACCCATCAATATGGGGAAACGACGTTTGTCTATTTTTGCATTATTATTATTACTCCGATTAAGTTAATTCGGGATATGAGAAACTATTTGAAATTTATAATTATGCCTGCCTATTATGAGTTGATATGGTTTTGCTATGCAAGCTGAAATGATCCCTTGTGAAGAGTCTTTACTCTTTTAGTGTGAACAAAGGAAATGAAAGGAAAAAACAATGCATGATAGGTAAAAACATTGTTACTAGAAAGACTAGGGAACACTGAAAATTTGACAGTATGCAGATTAAAGGTAAACTAAGTGATACGTGCTTCAAATGTTCGTGATATGAAGAGTTCAAGAGTTATTTAGAAGATATTTTAGTTTATATTTTTAGAATATGTTATTTAATGTATTTTTATTTTTGTTTATTTAATTACTAGATTGGGCCTTATGTTTATGGGCTTTAGGGTTTTCTTTGTTTTAACCTAATAAGAGGTTATAAATACCTCATTAGCTATTGTAGTCGGAGAATAGAATGATTTAGAGGTTTTAAACCTTTTTTGGTTTCGTGATGAAACCATGGTGTGGACAATTGAGGTTGAGGAGTCCCTCTCTTGTTGCATCGGGGAATTGGTTAGAAGGTTGAGGAGTCCCTTCGAATCAATTTCCAAACCATGGCGTTGACAAGTTAGGTTGAGGAGTCCCTTTCTTGTTGCGTCAAGAAATTGGGTAGAAGTAGAGTGATTCTCTTTGTACTCAATTTCAACTTATCTTTTTTGTTCTTATTTTAATTTCAATGTATCTTTTTATTCAGTTTGAATCCTTATTTTCTTATTTATCCTTTTAAATCCGTATCACTAAGTAACTATAGGGAAAATGTACATACAGTATTCATCTCATAATCACCACCGACAAATAAATAAATAAACGGTATGGTATGATTTATGAGAAGCAGGTAACCTATCCCCCGCGCTTTTTTATTAAACCAGAGTTCATGAAAGAGAACACCGACGAACAACTTTTGCCATCAAAAGTAACAAAACAAAACGAGTGGAAGCGCAATTTCTTATGGAGCGCATTGCATTAAGTTCTCGCAAGAAAAATATTCACGTTAACTGTCTTATTATTACTGGAATATTTATTTAACACGCTCCAAGAAGAATGATCGAACAAATCACCACAAGAGCATAGTCTGCTGCAATCACATGGCATGCGCCTACTCACTACACAACTTAAACTTATCCACAAGAGTGGGAATTAAGAATTCAGAAAAAAATTCCAAAAGAAGTATTTTGTGTGTAATAAGTATATTAAGAATCCACCACGCGGCATAGCTTCGTTAACATTACGAAATTGGAGCAAATTAAAGCATCTGCATCACCATGTACGTACTAATAACTGGTCCTGCTTTGCTTGCAGGTCCACTATTGATTGAGAGTCTCTACCTGTCCCACCCATTTCCCACCGCCATCATTCTAAGCATGGATAATATAATAATAATTAGAGTATATATTTAAATAGGTCTTTGAAATTTTGCATCCAACATTTTTGTCTTCAAACAAAATTTATTAAGTTGAGGTCTTTGAACTTTTCAAAAATAAAATGTATAAGTTCTTGCGTCACACTTTTAAGGACTTAGAGTAAAGTATCGTTTTTGTCTCCAACGTTTGGGTAAATCTTATTTTTGTCTCTAACGTTTAAATCGTTCTATTTGTATCTCTAACGTTTGTAAAAGTGATTTAATATTATCCTGCCATTAATTACACATCATAAACGCTTTAGTTTGAGTTTTAAAAATCTCTTCTTGAAGTTAGACTACAAATCTCTGGGATAGAATCGTGATTTACTCCAAAAAATAGTTCATCAAATGTTGAAACTAATTCCTACAACATTTACATAATTCACTTTTCTAGGGACATAATTGAATCTAAACACAAATAGTGGGTATAATATTAAAATCGAGCACATCCAAGTGAGACCTAATTGAGAATGAATACATTCAAGTAAGAATAATTGAAAAATATAATCTGATTTGTTAGTATAATTGATAGTATGATAATATTGAATCACTTTTATAAACGTTAAGGATACAAATAGGATGATTTAAACGTTAGGGACACAAATAGAACTTATCCCAAACTTTAGAAATAAAAACGATACTTTTCTCTTTGTTTAAATAGAAACAATAAATCTAACTAAAATAAAGACTTATATGTTAACTTTTTAATAAAATTTTCTTAACGACAAATGTTCAATGCAAAATTTTTAAAAAATTTATCTAAATATATACTGTAATAATTATTAACTTGTAATTGGCTCTGGCCTTGTGAATAAAATAATATCTAGATTTAAAGCGCGCGTTGTGCGAAAAAATATAATGGACATACAATTTATAAAATATATAAAGTAATTTAAAATTTAATAATTATAAAATTAAAAAATTTATAGATAAATTAAATTTTAAATAAAATTGTAAAAATATTTAATTTAAATTTATTTATTTAATTTTATATTATTATTTTTATTTTGTCTTTTAAGTAGTAATTTTTTTAGATTACATTAAATACTATAGCACAAATATAAAATTATTAGATGAAATGCAAATTTGAATATAAGAAATGAACATTCAATTTTCTAGTTTTACTTTTCATGACTTATGATAATACTATATTTTTAACAATATTACAACTAAATAATATTTAAAAAATATAAATTGTTGAAAAAAATTGATATATGAATGATATAATTAATGAATATAACTAGATAAAAAATAAAAAAAACCTAAAAAAAATTGTAAAAGTATAGTATTTTAAGAATTTATCACTTAATATATATGTTTAATAAAGTAAAAAAAATTCTAGTCATCAATCAAATTCTTCAAATAATTGTGCAAAATATTAGTAAGAATGAAGGAAAAAAGAACAAGAAAAATGAGATTATATTAAAAAAAAAGAGATAAAAGAGATGTAAACTGAATATTAATTTATACAGTAAACATAAGGCGTGAGAATGAAATAAATAATAAATTATATTTTATTATTCAATTTATATCTATTGAAAGAAAATAACATTTACATTAAAATTATATAATATTCTATATAAAAATAAAAAATAAGAGAATATAAAAATTATAAAGTAATCTAACAAATAATAAATATTATAAAAATAAAAAAAATCTTAAGTTATAATAACGAGTTATATAAGAAGTAAAAATAAAATAATTAAAAAATAATTCAATTAAAATTAAAATAATTTAAAAATTAATTAAATAAATAGTAAATAAGCTATGTCAATTAATTATTTAAATTGATGTGATAAAATATTAAAAATAAAAAAATGTATTAGAAGACTATTTTAAATGAATTTTAACGACTCTCAACTACTAAATTATCATTTAATTTTAATGACTCTCATTGTGAAGTAATTAATCAGCCATAAATTTTCACTATATTATAAACAGATGGCGTTGTGTTGTGCGTGCGCCGTGATGAGAAATGATAGATTCACGTTGGATTGCGTGATTTGCCCTTTAGTCACGACTACGTCCAGACAATACCAACTTGGATGGATGCAGCCGTAAGAAACCTTTCCTGGTTCTTTAAAAAAAATAAAAAAAAATAACAAGGAATATTACTTATGAACCCTGTTACAGGCATATGAAAACATCATGCATCCATGCTACCTGCGTTTTATTTACTATCTTCCACATCGATTTACGTGGCAACTTCTTAATCAAGATTCTCATCCTGCATGTGGACATGAGAACCCAAAAAGTGTTGTATTTGTGACGCTGAAGGTTCTTACTATATCAACTTAAACGCTAAAGTAGACAACAACCCCAGTGGGAGGAGCTATCATAAAGAATCTTATAACCGGTTTGTGACAGATGTATAAGATAACCAAGTATTTGCACGTCCACAGAATTTCCATGAACGCATGACTGAGCTACGGAAACACTGCACTAAATTTCCTACCAAGAACTCTGCATCGGAAAGAACTAATTCTTTGTATTATTTTGTACCATGCACATCACTCTGTGCTTGCCGGAAAATTTGAATTGATCAAAATATAAGTTGCCACACAGTGGCATGTAACTTTTTATTTTTCCTCTTCTAACATGACACACAAGTGTAGTTAGTGATGATGATGATGATGTGTATTTACTTGGCGGCTGCATCCTCATGTTCAGCAACCACATCAAGGTCTGCAGAGGAGGATGACCCTTTACTTGTTGGGAGATAAGACCATGCTATTGCTGCAGAACCAAGCACAATCGCACTAGTAATAGAGCTCCATACCCATCTCTTCATCCTTCTCCTCCTCCGTTGCCTATCACGCCGTCCCAACTCTGGACAAGACACAAATAACACGACACGATTATAATGCAATCTAAACAAACGGAACCATGCAAATTAGCAGGAAATAAAGTATTCATGCAAAACAGCAGTTATTTCCATGAATGCATGTAAACAGGACAGTATTTTCATATGTTGTGGAAACCAGATATCCTTTTATCAGTGGAGCTGCCACTAGGGCAACAGCCCATTTCACATCCATTACAATCTTTAGAAAATTGATTCGTTAGAAGTTAAAGTGTTTCAATCAATGATAGTTTTCTTAACTATAGCAGCTAAGATTTTAAACTCTTAATCCTTGATGTAACAAACGCCAAAAAGGCATCACATCACATCACATCTCTAAATATTAACTTTACCCAGCTTAGTGATTAAGCAAACATTACTGAAACAAGTCTATTATTCCTTGCACCTAATATTCAGAAGGAATCACAATACCTATACAGAAAGCCCGAGGAAAATATATACAAGTTTGAGATATCACCTAACTACAATAGTATAAAGGGCTTTCAGTGCAAGCCTTGCAATATTCATGCACATCAAGGGTTGTATATAGTATTAACAAGTAGAAATCCACCCAAAAAGAACAAGAACTAAAACAACTGTGATATCGCTCAATACAGACCTAAAGCTATGAGCTCAAAGTTTCATTTATCTCAGCATTAAATTGATCACATTCCCAAATAATGCAGCTTTATTCCCCTTCGTATTCTAATAATTCCACTTTTGTTTGGTGGTAAACGGGAAAAGGGGGGGAGTTATCCTAAAACTGATCCTAAACCGCTAATCACTATTTGTTGTCTGCAAAATAAACACATCGACAGTTGAAGCACACCATGGATGCATGATTCTCAGACTGTTAATAAAACCAACATTCGACAGACAATCCCGCTCAACAACCAATAGACAATTCTCACTCAATACAGGTGCTATGTCCATCGAAATCTTTCTTGAACATGCATAATTGTCAAACTCAAAGTAAAGCATGATAATTGTGCTTTGATGAAATGTAAAATGACTAGCCACACTAGCACCAGCAACAGATATTCTTGCAGGAAGAAAAAAATGAGTATGTTCACTTCATCAAAACTATCAAAGACCAAATATAAGACGTAAGTCTCACCTATCGCTTCCTGGTTCCTCTGAACCATCTCCCTATTCATGGTCTCATAACATCGGAGGCGTTCCAACAGCCGAGCAATCTCGAAGTTCTTTAAATCTAGTTGAGCTTCCATCTGTGCTTCAACTTCAGCCCTGGCCATTCCTCTCCCAATGGAGTTTGATATGAATCTTGCAACATGAACTTGTTGACATAGATCTTCCATGGGATCAGAATTCAGCTGGTCAGCCCCAGCAACAGCAGTAAGATTTGCAGGCAAAACAATTCCTGCACTATATAAGCCTTGCCTAATTCTCTCATATTGGCTTTTCATGCTGTTAAGGGACTCTTCAGTTTGCTTCCGCTTCTCTATCTCCATCAATAGACTCAACCTCATTTCACGTAATTCAGCTTCAAAATCAATTGTAGAATTTTGAGTTCCACCTTCAGAAGATAGTTCTGCAGAAAGAAAAGAGACAAGTAAGCGCTTCTCCAACATGAATGAAGAATTTCCAAGACCTTCACTACAAGCAATACTAAACCACTATTTGTCAACTATTTTCAAGGTGTATGAAATATACCATACTATGGATAATTCCGTGATATAATTAGGATATTCCGCCCACTGTAGTAAGTGGCATAAGTTGAAAATTGGGGGACAAGTGCGAAAAACAAACAAGGCTCTTATTGCTTGTGTATGTTTCATTGCAACAGAAATTGACAGAAAACTAAACCCAAATTACCTTCCCAAGCATCAAAAAACTCCCCAGGACTGCTGTACTTCATAGACAGTTCTGCCCCAGCATTATCTTCAACATCTGTAATACTTGCAAAACTCATTGATTCATTTGGATCGAAGAAATCTTCAATCTCTAAACCTCTTTGTGAATTCATTGTTGGTACCTGTAAATCATTTGTAATGCTACTACTCCCACTTTCCCTGTGTCCAGTCCCAAAGTCACCATTATTGCTGCTATCGAATTCAAAGTGATAAACAGTGTCACCGAGCTCCTCTTTAACAGCTTCAGGATTTTTATAAGGAACTTGGAAGTCACCAGCTGAACTTACAATCACCATATCTGAGCTCTTACCATTAGGCTTTTCACAATCATGGAGAACATTCTGCTCAGCCAGTATGCTGGCCTCTGAAGTGCTCTTGAGGAGGCGCGGCCCACGTCGCTTATGGTTAATGATGTATGGTGATGGAGGAAAGGAAGAGGGTGCATCCGGAAGTGGCGTCACCTCAGGAGTGGCATAAAGAGCTGGTTTTAATGGAGGACGAGTAGCCTTTTTTTTCTTAGGGGGCGCACTAGCATTCCTCCCCTTCTGTGAGTTTGGCAGAGGCATCGAATTCGAAGCAGATCTGTCAACAGGTCTGGAACCTCCAGGCTCTAACAACCTATCCAATGCTATGGCACTAAAGGTCGGCATGGCTGCAAAAATGTCATAGAAACAACATAAACGCAAATATTATTTAAGATTTCAATTAAGTATCAATTTCAAATAGTTATCTTTCCATAATATCCCTACTACAACAGCTAAAATTACACAGATGATTGAATATAACCTAAATTAATGAAACCTTTTGCTTATTTCCTTTTTTTTTTTAAAAAGGGGATCGTTTCGCTCCCCCAAACACCACAATATGTACAGATATTGGGATTCAAGTTATGAAAACAGCAAACGGCGAAATCCTCAAATAAGCTGACTCGATGCGTAGTCTCCAAGCATGGGAAAATTATGCTTCCTTGCGGGTCTTTTTATATTTTTTATTTTCAAATCAGGAGAGAGATTCCATAAGCAATTTTATGTGGCATTCAACAAAACATAATAATTATTCCACAGAGGGAGCATGAAGGAAAACTAGCACAGCTAAATCCAAAAAAGAAAAAAGGAAACAAACCAAAAACAAAATATTCCTTTTTATCTAAGAGATAACGCTAGTAAACAAGGATAATAAAACAGAAAGAGTATCGCGAGTATTCAAAGGAATTGCACCAGAAAACACGGTTCAAAATTCAAATCAATAAGGCGGTAGGGAGAAGAGGGGAGAGGGATTACCTGGGGAGCGGAGTTGGAAGAAGAAGAAAGAGGAAAATGCGAAGGGAAAAGAGGGAAAAGCGTATTTAAGTTAAGACGACAACGTATAACCTCTTCTCCAAGACAGAACGAAATCGACTATTTCTTCGTGTTGTGCGTGTGCCTCTTCTTTTATTTTTTTAATTATTAAAAGAAAATTAGAATAGCAATGACCGCCTCTCCCTCGTTTCGGTATTTTCTCTCTCTTTCTGAGATGAATGAAATTTTGGGATTCCTTTTCCTCCGCAACTCTTTCGCAGCTACGGGCACCTCATTCTCTATTTCTCTCCCACTCTCTTCTTTTCCCTCTATTCTTAGCCTTCTCTTTTTTCTCCTTTTTTTTTTATTCTAAAAACAAATTAGGGTTTCATCTTCGGTGGGTCCAAGCGCTCAACATCGAAGGGGTTGCGTAAGGGCTATTATTGACATTTCCTTGTGTTCAACCTCCGTAATGTACCACATCCTCCTATTATATTGGAGAATGCTTTTATAACATCTATGTAATTATATACTAAGTATTTGTTTGGACGCTATTATTCTGTTAAAAAAAAATTTTTTAATAAAAAATATTTTTTTATTTTTTAGCGTGTTTGACAAATTTCTAATAATAAAAATAAAAGCATTAGAAAAATAAAAAAATATTTTTTTTGAGAAGCTGTAATTTACATCTTTTTCTAAAATATCTTTTTTCTTTAAAAAAAAAATGTTTATCATATAATAAATAAACAAAAAAATATTTTTATATTATTATACCCAAAGATAATTGACAGATAAAAAAATCTTTTTGTATGAGATATCCAAACATAAAATTACTCCATAAAATTTTTTAAAAAAAGATAATTTGAAAAAAGATATTTTTTTAGAAGTTCACCCAAACAAGTCCATTGTTTGCATTAAAGATATTGAAGTCTAACTCTCTATCTTCCAGAGCTAGGTTAGGAGCAGTAGTTTGGAGATGATAGTGTGGATGAGGTTTAGTAAGACCTTTCCATTTTATAATGGAGTTTAGCTTTTAAATTTGAATATAAATATCTTAAGGGTCGCGGCAAGATATTGAAGCGGATCCAGGGCTTTTTGGAGGAGGACAAAAGAAGAGACGAGTGCGGATCCCTTTTTAAGCCGCGGAGACAAGTCGTTTTCGTGTGGCATTTCGAATTTTGAACGTCAGATAAGGTCAATGCATACGATTTGTTTGTTGCATTTGAACATAAAACCGGGAAATTTCTCAACTAATTATAGCTCATGAATTTATATTTCTTTCTTTATGATATTTTTTGCACAGTTAGAATATTTACTATGGAACGTAGTAATTAATTTTTTTGCTGCTTTGTAAATACTTTAAAAGGTGAAATACTAATATGAAATTTTTAAATTTTTACGTACATAAGAGTTTATACTATCGACTTTTAGGTTTAATGATTTATTAATTATTACTACATGAATTTCTTTTGGCAATATATAATATATAAATATTTTAAAGTGGAGAGATGGGAATAGGAGGTGTGTGGTGCGTGACAGTGAGTGGGAGGGGGAGTTCGTTATGGGTGGAAAATGCCAAATGTACGGACCATACCAGCTGTGCTACTGGCACAAAACATGGTCTCCTGACTCTCCTCTAACCCTCTTTGCACATGAGAGGTAATTTAGAAGCAAAATCTTTAGATGGCCGTAAATATATAACCTTACCCTTATTTATAATATAAAAAATGTTGAAGGATATCAGAACCGGTAATTAACACGATCAATGATCGTACAACTGAGTCAATTCCGTTCGCTCAT
>NC_029789.2:11283763-11298656 GCF_000816755.2 Arachis ipaensis | reverse complement strand
AATTCTTTTTATTAATAATTTTTTTTTAATAAATTTAAGGGTAAAAAACGTAAACAAGTCAAAGGGAGAACAATTTGACACAAATAAGGCAAAGCAAAATCTGATTCATCAATCAACCAAAGCACATTTCTATGTAGTTCGAACCAATATGGTTCGAACTCACTTTGCAAGTAATTCGAACCAAATAGGTTCGAATTACACATATACCACATAGCCACATAATTCGAACCAATTTGGTTCGAACTCTAACTTCATAATTCGAACCAAATAGGTTCGAATTACACTGAAGAAATAGTCACCAAGTAATTCGAACTAACATGGTTCGAATTACTCAGAATTCGGTCCACACAGTAATAATTTAATTTACGAACATAGTTTTCGCATCATGTCTTAATAAAACTCGTACAGTTATTTATTCCGGTGTGCATTAGACATACATTTCGTTTAAAACTGTGGAGACAGAACATATTCATTAACTAAAATCCCATTCAAAGTACATCGCACTAACGTTAACAAATTCTATCAGTCACTAACTACAAGTAAGAAAACCGATAATAGTGAAATCTAAACGCGAAATTGAAATAACAAAAGTACCAAAGCCACCAATACACCTAATCATGTCTCCGTGTGTGCTCTGCTCCTCCGAGCTATGGGCAACTCCGACGTGTGTGGCCGAGCTGCCGATAAAGCCCACATCTCTTTGGCCGGTTCGGATCTGCCTCGTCCATATTGGTCCGTATCCGAGTGGACCTGGGACGACCCTCTTTCGCACGCCTCTTATTGGGTCAGGGATGACAGTCGGCCCGTCATATGGTGGCCAGAAACCCTCCGGAATGGGAGGTGTAAAACCCATCTGATACACACTAAATACCGAACTAAGACGATACACCTGGTGGACGTAAGGCTCCCATGTAAGCCGTGAGTAGGCACACATGCTAGTGCATGGGGACACGGGAAATGAAGTGCCTGGAAGTATCCGCAGTCACATGTGTGAGATGCAAGCGAGACTCTGTAGCTACCCAGTGAGAAAGAACCAGTCGGAGTTGTCTCTGCGACGGTGAACTCGGAGTTATCCCTGTCATACACAGTAACCGTGAAGCACCTACCCGTCTTCAAGTTGGCCTCTATACACTTCACTAAGTGCTGACTAAATTGTTGTCCGGTTCCCATCTGCGCCTGAGCCTCTCTCCCTTTGTGAACAAATAATTCGGCCAACCTTCCGTATGTTGCCTTCACTAGCGAGCACACAAGAAGGTTTCAGACACCCTTGAGGATCGAGTTCACACACTCAGATATATTCGTCGTCATGTGTCCGAATCTACGTCCCTCATCACAATGTTGTGTCCACAACGAATACTCAATCCGGTTCGCCCAGTCACACATCGCCGGGTCTTCGGACCTAAGAATATCAAACCAGTAATGAAACTCGACCTCGGTCTTAGCGTACGCCGCATTCACAAGTAGCCTCCTTGCGTCTTTTCCCTTGAAGGTGAGGGCAAAATTTGCCGCAACATGTCAAATGCAGAATGCCCGGTATGCAGACGGAGGTAACCAGCCTCCCTCAGGAGCCTCAAGCGCGGCCTTGATGCCGTTATGCCTGTCCGAGATAACCAGCAGACCCGGCTGCGGTGTCACATGCTCACGCAGGTGGGAGAGAAAGAAGGACCACGACTCAGCATTCTCACCTTCGACTAATGCGAATGCAACAGGGAGTATGTTGGAGTTCCCGTCCTGTGCAATCGCGACAAGCAACGTTCTCTCATACTTGCCATACAGATGGGTGCCGTCAATACTAACTAAGAGCTTGCAATGACGGAATGCCTCGATACATGGTGGAAACGTCCAGAATAGTCTGTGAAAATAAGCTCGAGACTCGTCCAACTGTCCACCGACACGAACAGGGCTCGTCCTTAGTACTGCAACAATACCAGGCATCGTCAACTGGACTCCTAACACCCACCTTGGGAGCTCGTTGTACGACTCATCCCAGTCACCATAGATGAGGGCAACAGCCTTCTGCTTCGCCAACCATACCCTCCTGTAAGTCGGCCTAAACCCAAAGTATGCGGCGGTGGCATTTAGGAGCACCTTGATGCTGACGGATGCATCAGCCCTAACCATTGGCATAATGAATGCCGATATCACATGGTAATCCAAACTCCTGTGGTCACTGGAAATGGAGGTGGCGAGACAAGTATGCGGTCCGTTGTAACGTTTGACCTCCCAAATCCCCTTGCGCTGTCGGAGACTAAGCCGAATCAACCATGTGCACCCATTGCCGAATTCAGAACACTTGCCCACATACCGGCGATAGTCAGACTCCACGACCTTGTATTTTACCCCTCGTCGGATGCTGTAAGTCTTGACACTTAACAGTGCATCTTCTTTATCCGGAAATTGCTGACCAACCTGAAACTCTGTCAGACCTGCAGACCCTTCAGCATCTCTAGCGCCAAATCCAGCCGGCTGCCCAGGAACCCCCTCCTGCCTCATGGCATCCAAGTCTAAAGAGGAAAAATGTGGAGGGTACTGCTGCGTGCCAGAGCTAGAACCGCCGCCCGCCCCAGCAGGCTCACTTACTCCAACATCATCGCCACTGTCATCAGCAATCATATCCGGCTCGACATCATCGTCCTCTGGATCATCCAAGAATCCATCTCCAACCCCAGTCGGTGCAGCACACTGTAAAGAGGTCCGCAGATATTCCCCTTCGCCGACCTCGTCGCCTACACTGCCGTTGAGATCAACAGGGAACGAAAGGGAGGCGACAGGTTGGACGGGTGGCTCGTACGCAGGGACGGAGGAAGATGCAACGGCAGGTCTGGAGCTAGAACCAGCTACCGTGGCTAAAGTGGTGGTATTCTGGTTCGAACCCCCCGAGCTGGACACCACGTCAACCAACTTTGCTAACAGTTCTGGTGTCCTCACCTCTGGAAACTACCGGCGACAATGAAACATGACCTGCAAGTCCTCATCACTCCCGATCGTGAAACAATCGTACTTTACGGTTTCCTGGAGCACCGTGATTGAAAATCGATAAAGAACTTCTTAACCCGTTTCACACCTTCCAGACCTAGTTTCAGCAGTATAGAGCTAACAAGGTCCTCATATGTCGTCGTAGGGATGTGCATGGTCCGGCCCGGCCCCGAATACTTTAGGGGCTGTTTTGGTGTGATTTCATCGGGTCTAGGGCCGGGTAAGGGTCTCAAAAATAGACCCGGTCATTGTTTCGGGTCGGGTCCGAGCCATGGCTCGGGTCACCCGAAGTCGGCCCGGTGGCCCGGTCATCATACACAATTAATATTTTGTGTTATTAGTGATGGATGATGGCTATTCTTATGTGGAATTTAAGTATTGTAAACCTTAATATTCTGTGTTATTAGTTATTATAAGACTATAAATTAATATTTTATGTTTAAAATGCATAAGATTTTAGACTAATGCATAATATTGTGTTATTTATATTGATTTAAATATTTGGTATTATTAGACAATATTAGTATTGATTATGGTTATGCTTTAATTTTAGAGAAGAGTTGGTTCTTGTTATATTTTTCTAAGTGAATTTTACCATGTCAAATAATGGTTGGAGTCTTGGAAATTTGGATATTTTCACATGTTAGCTTATAAGAAGGTATGAAGGTAATGTAATGTTAACGGCCCGGTTTTCACCCGGTTTTTACCCGGTATAATCGTGGCCCGAAAGTGTATAGGTTTCATCGGGTCTAGGGCTGGGTTCGGGTCTAATAAATAGGCCCGGTATATATTTCGGGTCGGGTCTGGGTCACATCAAACCCGGTTTCACCCAACCCATGCACATCCCTACGTCGTCGTAGGCCTGATGATAATACAGAGAGGATCCTTATCAGTGAACTTCACACCGGAATGAGTTTTCCTCTTAATGGATCCTCTATGGTGAACCAACACTGCGAAACTCTCCTCACTAGCCATGTTACCCCCCTCTAATGATAGCAACTCACGTTCACACCATATATATAGAGCTCTGGTCCTCACTAATTCGAACCAAGCTGGTTCGAATTACTTGAGGAGTGTAATTCGAACCTATTTGGTTCGAATTATGAAGTTAGAGTTCGAACCAAATTGGTTCGAATTATGTGGCTATGTGGTATATGTGTAATTCGAACCTATTTGGTTCGAATTACTTGCAAAGTGAGTTCAAACCATATTGGTTCGAACTACATAAAAATGTGCTTTGGTTGATTGATGAATCAGATTTTGCTTTGGCTTATTTGAGTCAAATTGTATTCCCTTTAACTTGTTTACGTTTTTTACCCTAAATTTAACTATAATAATTTTTAACAATAAAATCAAATTCAAAGTTACACGAGGATAATCAATAATAAATTTAACTGTGATAGATTTTCAACAATAAAAAATTTTAACTAAGTGATTAATCAAAAAAACAAAAATAAATTCAAGTACAATTAATAACAAATTCAATTTAGAGATGAGCTGACAAATAAATTTAAACTAAGTAATTATTTCAACCAAACAGTAACAAATTCAAGATTTAGTAATAAACTTGAGCAACATACTCAACTTTCATCAATAAATTCAATTTTTAACAACAAAATCAAATTACAATCATTAATTACCGCAACAAAATTGAAATAGAAAGAAAAGAAAAATTTGTTGGAACTCACCAAATGGGTCCCAGCTTGTGGTTGCGTAAAGGAAGCTGACGACGAGGAGGAAGCTGACAGCAAGGCTTGAAGCAAGAAAATGACAACCAAGACAGCCTATGGGACCTGCTGCCGGCGACGACAAGCGCAGGAAAGACACGAGTCTAAGTGCGAGACCTGAAGAGATAGGGAGCGACGACGACTAGTCCTGGGACTAGGGCTGGCAATGGGTAGGGTAGGGTAGGGTAACCCTATCCGCGGGTTGAAAATTTTATTAAAACTCTACTCTACCCTACCCGCGGGTTGAGAATCTCAACTCTAACCCTACCCGCACCCTAAAATTCTAAACCCTACCCTACCCTACCCTACCCGCAGAAATATCAAATTTTTTCAAAATAAATATAAAATTCAATCATTTCAAATTTTATAGATATTAATAACATAAAAAATAAAAAACTAATGCTCTAAATTACTAAATTAACTAACTAGTTTAGTAGTTGTTCACTTATTGTAAGTCATTTGATAAGGGAAGTTGTGGGTTCAACTCTCATTTCCTTCACTATATACCTGGACCTGCCTCCGGCGACGAGGATCGCGGGAAAGGCGCGCGACTGGGTGCAAGACAGTGAGAGAGACTGGAGACCAGAGAACTTGAGTGCGAGAGGCCGAAAGCCACATTTAGAGAGATGGGAGAGCTCGAAGCCTCAAACTTGATTTTGATGAAAAGTAAGTTTGTGTTAAGGTGATTTATGTTATGTAAACAAAAATAATAAGAATTCTATAAATAATATAATAACATGCATAAAAGATAAAGTTGGTAAAAGATAAATAAAGATGGAGTATTGATGGCTAAAAGTCCGTTGGTGAAATGCAGAAACTCAAAATTGTAGCTTATTGTAAACGTGGTTTTAAAAGTAAAATCACTTCTGTATACATGAATCAAAAGTTTGCCAAACCAAAAATTGAAACTTTTAAAAAGGCTAAACGTATTTTTTCTCTTGTAACGCGTTTGTCAAACACACCCTCGGTAGTTCAGGGAGAGAGTGACGAGAGGATGTAGACGTTGAGGCTAGGCTAGGGTTTTGATTTTACTTTTCCCCAACCCTAAAAGGAAAACGACGTCGTTTTCTAAAGGATGATGTAAATCTAACGTATTTCTTAGCTGTTTGTTAACTAACTAATGTTGACTATCTATTCTTAGGATTATTACATGTCATTAGCATAACCTGGCACTAACTGTTGCATCATGTATTATCATCACACAAGTGTTGACTTTGGAGAATAGTAAAGTAAGATTCAACTAATGAATACGGAATACCATATTGGTATTGGAGAAAGTGCATCAGAATCAACCGTTTGTCCCTCTCTCACGGTGGTGGTGGTGGTGGTGGTGGATGGAATAATATGTACCACTTACATTTTGTTTACCTCTGTCACCGCATCTGGAAAAGCTCAGTCCAACAAAATCCAAAAGGCCCAAAGGGACGAAATTCCGGGTTTATATGAAACAGTGAAAAATCAGAAGCTAAGGGAGTGGATAAACATTTTTTATGGTCGTTAGTAGTTAATTTCCGGTATCCACCGCCGGCCGGTTCTAAGCCAATGACATTCGTCGGCTTAAATAGTATTTCTAGTTATCAAATACGAATCATAATATTTAACAACCACGTTAGATATATACAAAAATCAGCTACCAAACTAATACTCATATCAAAGTCTCGTGGTTGCTCATACTCATTTATTACTTCTTAGTTATATTAATAAACTCTCATGAAGATTTATCGTGAGAATTCAGAATTGTATAATTCAAGAATAGCAGAGCAACTACGCAAATGATAACGATATGTCTCTTGATAGCATTGGTCAGCGATGGCGGCTACCCTGTCTACACAGATTTTTGCATCACCCAGATTGAACAGCCATATTTTACTCAAGCATGATGCTGATAATTAAATATGTTTTTCTCATCTAGTATCATCATATTAACAACTCCATCACCTCAAGTTACCCCCTTAAGCTTGAAATTATTCATTCTTAAATCTTGATTTGAAAGGTATAACATGGATTATCTACTGTGTTAAATATATAACCTATCTATATACCTTTGGTTAACAGTTTTAGGATTATAAAATAAGTAGCTTCATAAAGATGACATCAGTGACCAACTTGATTAAAATTGTTGTTAATTCTATCACATAGAACATATGTAAACTTACATGATCAAAAGCAATTATGAGCATGCATGTCTGCAACTGATTCATATTAACTAACTTGAGGACCAACAACAACAATAATCCCTTATGATTTGCTTTACATCTTCTTAATGTGATTTTTCAATATTTATACAGAGCTAGCAAGGAAGAAACATTAACAATTTAACATACATTTGAATTCAAAAGCCTAGCAAGTTCATGGATCATTTGTAGTAGATAACAGGCTTATTGGAATTGGAATCCCACACACCTCCTTCCTTCATATACTCGAGATACCTGATGAATTCAGGCCTAGCTGTCGTTTTCTTCTTCCGGCGAAGATCGAAGAAGCCGAAGAGTGGATGAGGGTGAGTACTCTTCTGATTACTGCTGGCCTTCTTAGTGGGGTTTCTCTGAAGATTGATGTCACCAATGGTTGTTGAACCAGTCATGGAGGAGTTGAATCCCCTGCTAGAAGGCAAACTTGTGCTCCTCTTCAACTCCTCATTGGAAATTCCATTGGCAGCACCATCTTTCTCTAATTTCTCATACTTTGAAGGGCCTCTCCGAGTGCTAAAGGATCTAAACATGGCTGCTGATTTCCTCCTCTGTGAATACCAAGAATTTGATTGATTAATTAGATATGTATAGATGTGAAAGTAAAAAAAGGGGTGGGTGGGAATTTTGATGGGAATGTAGCACTAACAATAATAATAAATGGGACTATATATTGTTCGAAGAGGTTGTCATGTTTTGATTATTGATTTAATGGTTGCTCTGATATTATCAAAATTCTGGTTTGAAACTTTGAATACAATTATGAGTGATGCAATATCTGTTGACTTTTTGTGCCGTCTCAACAATTCCATCCTTAATTAAATGAAACTTACTGTCAACAATTCAGGATCAACGAAATTCAAAATATTAAATTGTGAATGTGATCATTTAAATTTTCTTTGCTACACCAATCTTGATTTGCTCAGTCAAAGTGCCTCTATGACTCTATCCACATCATTCGTCAATATTTGTGTTAACTATCACATTGGATTCGCAAACTTTTATTGTTTACACAATAAAAACATTGAAGCATTCAAATAAGTTGCCGGATGCTTAAGAAATTAGCCCGAGGGAGTTGACAAGCATGGCATTACAGAAGCTCAGCATTGTGTGAATTCCAAACTAAAACTAGCTTATTTTTAAATGTACTGTTTAGTTTAGCAATTGTCGTCTATCATAAAAATCATGATCTTGGAAGAGTGAAACAAGTAAAATATAAATTCATCCATAAGAAGGCATCACATTGATCCTGCTTCGTGCTTAGACTTTAGATGCCCATAATTGACTTCAATTTGAGGTTTCATCCCTATCCATGAACGACTTTGTTGGATTAAGCATTTGAATAAGCAAAGCTTTTAATTATATTTCAGCATATATTATTTTAGAGGAATGCTACATGACTAACAAATATTATCATTTTTAGCTAACACTTAACCAACAATAATTTGTATACATATTTACCAAAATTTTGTACACAAAAAACATAATTTACATCTATATTTACCAGATTTTACACACAAATCAATACAGTTTACATTCACATTTTTCAGAGTTTGTATACATAGATTAATAAAATTTATTTGTTAAAAATAATTTAGTGTTTGTACTAGTCAAATAATAACAAAAGATACTGAAAATGGCTGACATTCAAAAGTTTCACATATGGTTATTTGTTATTTGTTTATTAAATGAATTATTGGTAGAGACACCAGAATAGTTGTGTGAAAAAGATCAAAATATTAAACAGCGCATTCAATTGCTGACTTATTATATGGAGCGCAGACAATTCAAAGGACGACTTGATTATCCATTTTTCTGAATTTGACAAGCAAATCACGTTGAAGGAATGAAGCAACACTAAAGCTTCGTGTGCATTACATGCGCCATATTTTAATAATCAAACAGAGAGCAAGCTGGAAACCTAGATTGCAGCCACAAAAAGTGATCCCCATACAACTAATCTCACATTACTCGAATGATCCTTTTACCATCGTCATTCTTTTCAGTTCACCACACAGACCACCTTCTAATGTCTGCCACGTAAAATAGTTAAGTGGCTTCCAACTAAAGATTCAAGCGTGGCCACCAGGGTTTTTAACTTTTTATCACTTAACATTCAACAATGTTGTCCATTGGCCTAGTAGTCTAGTAACTGGGACCTGCTCCCTCACATTGTGGACCATAGTTTAGTTTATTGCGGGGTCACCTTCAAGAATATATTTCCCCCTCAACAAATGAAAAAAATCTGTTGTTGCCTTTGCACACCACCTGTCCACTCAATTGCATCTCTTAAAAGTCCCTCACTTAGGATTCACTCATACACATCACATAAACCCAAACAAACTGACACCACTCGGCCCCTCCCTTCAGAGCATGCAACCTTGAGAACACTATGGCATGGTCTTCAAATGGATCATGAATTGTTTGCTAAAATGTGGCTTCAGCGGCATGCTGCCAACTGGTTTTCATGGTGTTTCCATTCATAATAATGGTTAGAACATTAAAGGGATTCCGTAATTTGGTCATAGAGAAGCCAGTATAGGCTCATGATCTATATCTATTTACTTGTGAATTTCTTAAATTTCCATGCAATAGCACACGGGCTAGAATTTCCTTCATACATATAAATACTGAAAACTACGGGTGTGTGTTTGAGTTACGATTTTAGAGAGGAGGGAGAGAAAGGGTTTAGAGGGTAAAAATTTTACTCTTCAAACCCTTTTTTTTTCCCTCTCTAAAATTTTAACTCAATCCTCGGGGAGCATTCTTAAAGAGGATAGGTATTCACACATGGACATACCTTCAAAAGATCAAAGACCTTTTCACATATGTATTTGTGTTGAACACTTGCTCCACGTTGCTGTAATTTGTCAGGATGAACACAAAGGGTAGCCTTCCTATAAGCTTTTTTTACAGCTGCGGAAGTAATGACCTCCGTCAATGGGATTGGCTGCCACCCAGAGTCAGGTCCAAGGATCTGATAAAGAATACAAGTTAGGAAAGGGAACAAGACAGTAGTGTCAAGTGTCTACAGCTTAAAACAATCAAAGTCTAGATTATTCAGAACTAGGATATCTCATGGGATGCTGCCCATTGAAACTCAAAAGGTCCTAAATAAAAAGGACTTAAGAGCATCATGACCAAGCAAACCAAATGACTCAGCCAGAACCTACAAATATTTGCATGTGCATTTGGAATTTTCAACCTACATATTGCAAGGTAGAAAGTAATGCACGCAAGTTCCCTTCTTTTCCACTTGACCACCTCTTTACTTCAGCATCCAGAGTCTCAGCTAGTCTCTGAAAACAGCATCAGACTTAAGTAATCAATGAAACACAATGATAGAAACAATAATTGAGAACCTGGAAATAAAGTGCGACATACTTACATGTCTTTCAGCTTGCTCCTTCTGAGCCAGATGGTCACGCATGTTCTTTTCTGCCAAAGCTTTTGCCTAGAATTTCCATAAAACTCGTGAGCACACCATTGAATGTGAACATTTTATATGTGAATTGTTAAAAGATTGAATATCTTACTGCACGCTCAGCTGTTCGGCGGTGTCTCTCCAGTCTAGATCTACATCTCCGGGCTGATTCACCTTCTACTTCAGATCTCTCGGAAAAGGAGGAAGCTTTAAGCAAAGAACAATTTCTCGTTAAGAGTTTATCGAGCTTCATGTGGTAGAATGTTCAATGAGAATTTATACTAAAGAATGGGAGGAGTTTTGCATTTTACATACCACCATAAAGAGAATATGGATGTCTGGAACCTGCAGATGAGCTGAAGTTTTGAAACTGAGTATCCTGCCATTTGAGTCATCAGAACTTTAGATGGAAATTAAGCAACTTATCTCTAGCAGAATTCTGGGGATACTTACAGAGGGTGAACAGACTTGTGTTCCACAATTTCTCGAAGAAGCAGCATATTGGTCTGATACAGATCTTTGTAACCGTTCTCTGGACTCAAATGCAGCCCTCTCAACTTTTAATTTCTCCTTGGCACGCTCCTGAGCTTCTGCAGTTGCTCGTTCAACAGCAGCCCGTTCTGCTTTCAATCTAGCCTCGGTAGCTACCTTATCAGCGTATGACCAATCCCTGGCCTCAGCACATGCCTTCTCAAGTCTTTCCCTGGCCTCAGCCAATGCCCTTTGTCGAGCTTCCGCAGTTGCTCTCTCAAATGCAGCCCTTTCTGCTCTCTCACAAGCTTCAGCATATGCCCTGTCACGAGCCTCGAAAGTTGCTCTATCAACACTCCCCCTCCCTCATCTTTCCCTTCTTTCCCTTTCCCTTTCCCTTTCCCTGTCCTGCTCCTCTTCTATCTTTCTAAGACGGTCTTTTTCTGACTCTCTTTCTCTTCTCATTCTTTCAGCATCCTTTGGTACAGTGGCAGAAGTTTCATTGAGACTTTTTTCTTTTATCTCTGTAGATTGAGCAGTTCCCTGGACATTTACAGCTTCCAGCATTGTGCCACCTTTAGCTGCTGTATTCCTTCCATAATCAGCCTTCATCATGCCATCATCCACCTTTCCTGATGTGGGCCGCAAATCCTGTTTATCACCTAGGATTATTTCAGGCACTCTGACTTTTTTATTTGCCGCTTGATTTTCCACCCTTAGATCTTCCAGTTTAGTCTCTTGACCTTTGCATTCAGATCTTGTTTTTCCAATTTCTTTATCAGCAACAGGTTCTTGAGATACCTTCAGTTTTCCAATATTTTCTAATCGGATGGAAGCTGACTGAGCAGCTAAAAGGTTTTTGCCAATCTCTTCTTCTAATGTCTCATCAGTTGCTTTAGCAATCTTCATGTTGCCCTTTACTTCAATACCCTGCATTTGATCCAAATCTTTGCTGCCAGAGTTGTTATCCTCTCCCATTCCACTAACATCGTTGCCCATATTCTCAAAACGATCTGTGTGATTACCCTCCTCATTTGATACAATTGAACTTCCTTCCCCATCAAATGTCTGGGTTGATGAGCTTTCAAATTCATTTTTCCTTAGAGCCTCGTTCAACATGTCAGCATTCCATTCTTCTCTTGGAGCTTGATGCAGAACATTCTGGGTTCCTTCATTGTCACCAGCTTGTGTATTCCTGTCTCCATACCCATCAAAAGCCTCATTATGTTCCCTTTTGTTTAGATCTCTTTCATATGCTTGCTTTTCCCTCTGCTTAAAATCCTCTTGCAGTCTTATCTCATTAACCTCCATTTCAAATTCTTCTTTAAGTTGCTCTTCATTCTCTTCTAGCTCCACAGAATCTTTCAGTTTTTCCTTATCCCCTGCTTGTCCAAAAACTAAAGCTTCTCTTTGTCTTTTTCCATTTTCTTTGATTTTGTCAGGCTGCTTCTGCGTTTTCACACTCTGACTTTGCTTTTCAGCCTCTTTCAGTTTCTTCTTATTTTCCTCGAGCCTCTCCCCCAACTGGACTTCACTTGATGTTTGTCTATCAACCACTTCCAATTTCTTAATGTGCAATTGTTTTTGCACTTTGTCTCGCATCTTAGGCACATCTTTTAAGCTTCCTGATTGGTCCGCTTCAGTTGCATTCTTCTCAGTTTTTCCATTCTGGGGTGCCACTCTTACACCCTTCTCATTCTCTTCCTGCTCAAATATCTCGGTGACCTTTCCCTTCTTCACCTGTTTGTTTTGGTTGTACTCCTCATTAGATGCTTTAGGTCCCAGAATGTTCTTGTTGGTTTGATCCACCTCTTTTGCAGCATTAAATTTCTGCTCGTATTCCTCCTCTTGATAATATTCCTCAGTTGCTATTACTTTCTTATACCCTTCTTGCATACCAGGTGCTGCCACTATTCCCTTGTGGCTATTGCCATGGATTCTGGTATCTTGCACCAAAATTTTAGTAGGCTTTGTTGGCTGAGTTCTCTTTCGAGATTCATCTGTTCCGACCAATTCAAAAAACTCCGTTTCTTCTTTCCATGTAACATCTCCATTACTTCTATCTGATTCCTGAGATGACCGGGATTCATTTGGATGCTCTTCAGTGAACATGTTTAAAATTCTTTTCCCTTCCATTGTATCTGGAGTTTCGGGGGCGGCCTTCCCTCCTTTCTGTCTTTCATCTGAAGCAGAAAATCTCAATTTGGAAGTTCTCCTATCACAAGTCTCCTGCAATGTCCCATCATTGAAACAATTTGATCTAGTCTTCCTTTCACTATCTTTTACATCATAACTTGATTCTACACGGCTATCATGAGCCCCCTTCTTTCTCTCTTTCATTTCTTTGGCACTCTGGAGTCTTGCTTCACCTTTTTGCGTTGCTTCTTTTGTAGCAGCAGCAGATGCATTTGTATCAACCTCCACATCAAATAAAGGTGGTGAAGTGTCACGCCGTGTCTCTTCAGAAGCAACCTGCCTACTATTTGGATGAAATCCATAAGGGTCCCTATTTTTGGCATCTAGTATAGGAGGTGGACGAGAGGGTGGTGGCACCTGAGATGGCATACTTCTGAGGCTGATATCGGATACAGTTATGAACATCTCGGCGGAATGAGAATCATTGTGAAGATTTACATCACTAAGAAAAGCCCGTTCCCTAGAAGTAAAATTACGTGGACGTGACGTTTTCCTGGGATGGTTAGCCTTCACCTTGTCTGCACCAAATGATGGATCATTCTTATGAAACATTATGGTTTCATCATATACTAGAGTGGAACCAGGAATTTCATGCATCTGAGTCATGTGGCTTTTGCCCTTTGATCTATGTTCAGTGCTTGCACCATTGGCGTTATGATACGAAATGTTGAACTCTGTATCACCATCAACAGACTGGAAATAATCTCTATTTGGCATGGTTTGGTTATTTGCGAAATGGTCTGACTCTCCAGAGAATGAGTCAGTGTCTTCAGGAGTCCTGTAGATGATGAAAGAATATCATAACATTGAAAAAAGATCTTGTACAAAGACAGTCTTCACAACTTTAAAGATATTGAGGTATACTGAAAGAAATTATATATTTGAAGAAAGAATGACTCAATCAAGCACTTTTGACAATATTCACAAAAATAATTCAAAATTACAGCACACGTAATTTGCAGATACCAGAAGTGCATATAAGATAAAATGCAAACAAAATTTAAAAGATTTAAGCAGTTATTGTTCACTATTATAAGCAATAAAAAGATAAAAAGAAGAAAAACTCTTAGTGCCCCCAAAACACCAAAGCAGCGCCAATTTCAACAACAAAGTTTTTCAAGCGCCACAGTTCATTGAATCAAACCACAACAGTGACACCAGTTCTCAAATCAAAGTCACCATAACCAAGTTAAACGTCAGTAACAGAAAGCAACTAAGCTGCTCTATGCCTCAAACAAAAGAAGAAAAACGGATCACGCATTTCAGTGAACATTGAGCACTCAACACGGAGAGAAAGCTAACTTTTAACGGAAACTGATAGGTATAGCATTGATACCATGCTTCGTCAGAAGAAACGCCGTCGAAGCCATTTGGTTGGTGAAACAAGTCCTCGAAGGAAGCCGCAAAATCAAGGGCTCCGAAAACTTCGGTGTAGCTGAAAGCAGAGCTCCGGGGATCAAAGAAGGCGTCGGCCTCGTCGACCGCCGGAAGATCCAGCACGGGGATGGAAGAGGCGCGTGGTGCGTGGAAGCTTCCAAAAATCTCGCTGTAGTCTTCAAAGCGAGGGGATAGGCCCGAAGCGACGAGCTTGGGAGGAGGACCGCCGTAGATGTCGTCGTATAAGGTCTTCCCGGAGAATCCTCCGGCGTTGATCTTGCCGGAGAGAGGAACGGCAGGCTTGTTTGGTTGCCGAGAATGCGCCAACGTTTCCATATTGGGAATGTAGCCTCTTACTTAGGGTTCGCTGTGTTTCTCTTTCTCTCTCTTTAGCGGTTCAGCTTCGGTGAGAGTGCGGACTGCAGAGACTGTTCGGAAAAACAGTGGACGAAGACGAAAGAGAAAATGGGAATACCGAATTAAAAAAACAAAAATATGAAAAGCAGAAGCTACGCGTGAAATGTCGAAAGAAG
>NC_029789.2:11282393-11283738 GCF_000816755.2 Arachis ipaensis | reverse complement strand
TCTCAATTTGATTTTTAAATTATTAATTAATTTAAAAAGTTAACTAAATTTTTACTTTATAATTAGACTAACTTAGTATACACATTTATGTGGTAAGTACGTATTATTTTCTTTGATTTATAATGTGTGCAAAAATTATGTTAACAAAAAAAGTGTGTTAAATTTGTATTCTCCATTAGTACATTATGTCAAAAAATAGATGGGACTATTATATCTTACAGAAAAAAAATGTTGGATATTAATTTGTGTATTAATTTTTTTAAAAATTAAAATATTTGCTTTTAAAATCTTTAGAGACTGATTTGAGTAATTATTCTATCGAAAAATAGACTGAGGACTGATTTGTCTACTGGAATAAAATTTTGGGGATATTTTTGTATATTTATTTTCTTTGGAACTAAAATATCCGTTTTTAAAATCTTTTGGCACTAATTTGGGTAATTATTCTAAAATTTATTAACATAGTTTTGTAAAATTAAAAAAATTTTGAGGTGCATTATATATATATGTTTAATATTGAAGACAATTAACTTTATAAAATATCTAATCAACGCTATCAAATTTCTCTGTTTCACAAATTGATTTTACTAAAGTTTCGGAAACGTATTCTTTCTCCCTGTACATAAATTTTGTATGAAAGGATAAATCTATTACCATTTTTCAACTAATGATAAATAAAGTATGTTTTCAAATTATGAAAATTATATTATCTCATAATTTACATGATCAAATAATTGTGTGACCCAAATTTGCAAGTAACCAAATTATTTTGTGACCCAAACAGAATTTGGTGATATTTTCTCAACGAGTATAACGTGTAGCAGCTGGTAGGGCAGGCGGGAATTAGTGGATATTTGCAACGTTAATTAATAAAACGAGAGAGAGAAAGAGATGTCGAGTTGCAAACGTAATTTTATTTGATGCGTGAATTGGAATTTGGAACACCGAAAATGGAATCAAGAAGGGTGGTATGCTTTATGCTAAAAACAAAAACAACGGAGACCCTGCTGACCCATGAGTCCATGACCATTGCATTCAGACAAAGGTTACAACTTACACGCACTCCAAGTACTACCTTCGAATTTAGGACTACTTGGATTTGTTCCTTTGGACGCATCTGCATGCTAAGCTGTCTGGCTTCAATATTATTCCCACCCGATCATAATTTGTTCTTCTTCATCTACTCAAAATAAATAAATATGAAAATATTGAGATATTCACTTTTACCCAAATATATATTGTTAAGTCATTTTAAAACATCTTAAAACTTTTGTAATCATTCAATTAAAAAAATTCATTTTTCATATTCATAATATCTGTTAACGATATCATTAGTTAAAAAAAA
>NC_029789.2:11277251-11282325 GCF_000816755.2 Arachis ipaensis | reverse complement strand
TATATGTTTATTTAAGATATATTTTTCTTACATTATTTTTGTAGTTCTTTTTGTTAAGTAAATTCTATTACAGTAAGTCAACAAAAAAAACTATTACAGTATTGTAGATAGTTAAAACAAGTTTGTTAACACATCTAGACTAGTTTGTTATTCCGTTTGTTATCAGTTCTCTATTTCCAGAAGCTACTGTAGTATTTATATGTACAACTTCATCAATTTTTTTTAAGGTACAAGACAAATAACACAGCAAAATATAAAGATGAAAAATTAGAAATTTGTATAAAATTAAAATATGACTTTCTTTGAGAATTATAACTTTTCTCTATTACAAAGAGACTACAATAACACTCTCTTTTGACAAAAGAAAAACACACTTCTCTCTACATATATAGGAGAAAACTACTCAAAGAAATATTATGTTATTCTATCTAGATGACTTGATTGAAATGAATTAAAGAAAAACTCAATTTACAGTTGAGTCTCTTCAATATGAATCATCCGTCAATTAGAGGTATATAATTCTTTTCTTTTTCAACCATTAAAATTCTGAATTTGGATCCTCTAAATTTTGAACTTTTATTTTAGAGGATAAAGTGTGATCTTTCACCTTTGAATGGTTTCTCTCTCATATTTTCTCTTAGTCCCACCTATAAAATAAATGGTAAGAGATTACATTTTACCCTTTAAAATGAAATTCAAAATTTAGAGAATCCAAATCCTAAAATTTTAAGGTTATAAACTAGGATTGTTTATTACCTTTCATTTTATTTAATTATTATTTATTTATTTATTTTCTAAAATTAGCTTTACTAATTTTCACAATCTCCCACTTAAAGCTAATTTTGATAAATTTTTAAAATTCATGTTGCTCATGTATTCGATAGGCCATATGAGAATCTATACCATTCAAAATTTTCAGTGTTGATTGGTTTTGTCATGGCATCTGCTAGATTATCTTTAGTGTGAATGTTCTGCATATGAACACTTCCTTCATCTACTACTTCCCGATCAAAGTGATATTGTACTCTAATGTGTTTTGTTCTTGAATGAAATGCAGGATTCCTTGCAATGTGCAAAGAACTCTGACTGTCACAATATACAAGAATCTTCTATTGTTTGTGCCCGAGTTCCTCCATCAACTTTAGGATCCAAATAGCTTTCTTGCATGCTTGTGTAGCTGCTATATATTGAGCTTCTGTAGTAGATAAAGCTACAACAGTTTGTAATTTAGATAGCCAGCTCATAGCTCCTCCTGCAAGTGTAAACACATAGCCTGTAGTAGATTTTCGTTTATCAAGATCACCTGCAAAGTCTGAATCGACATATCCATTAATAATGAATTCCGATCCTCCAAAACATAATGCAACATCTGAGGTCCCTTTGATGTATCTCAAGATCCTCTTAACAACATTTCAATGCTCTTTACTCGGATCTGCCATAAATCGACTTACCACCGCAACTGCTTGAGCAATATCTGGCCTTATACAGATCATGGCATACATAAGGCTTCCCACCACTGATGCATATGGTACTCGAGACATTTTCATCCTCTTTGCTTCACTACTAGAGCACATACTTGAGGATAATTTAAAATTCATATGAAGTGGGGTTGAAATTGACTTACATTCTTGCATATTGAAGCGTTGCATGATCTTCTTCAAATAATTCTTTTACGATAGCCAAATCGTTCTATCCTTTTGTCTCGGTGGATTTGCATCCCTAAAATCTTATTTGCTAGTCCCAACTCTTTCATATCAAACTCTCTAGCCAACTGTGCCTTCAATTCTTGGATTCATTCTTTGTTGGGACCTCCACCAACATGTCATCCACATACAACAGCAGAATGATGAAATCATTATCACCAGACCTCTTGTAATAGGTACAATGATTTGAACTAAGTCTGTTATATCCAAGGCTAATAATGAAAGAATCAGATCTCTTGTACCAACACCTTGGCGCCTGCTTTAGACTGTACAGAGATTTAGTTAACCTGCAAACCAAGTTTTTTTTTCCTTGTTCTTCAAAATCTTCTGGTTGGAGCATATATATATCTTCTTCAAGTTCTCCAAGCAGTCTTTACATCTAATTGCTCTAGATGTAAATCAAATACAGCACACATAGCCAAAACTACTCTAATAGTAATTAGTCCCACCACTGGAGAAAATATTTCATTGAAATCAATACCTTCTTTCTGAGCATATCCCTTGACAACCAATCTTGCACGATATCGTTCCACCTTATCATTACTATATCGTTTGATCTTATAAACTCATTTGTTACCAATGACTTTTCGACCTGCTGGAAGTTCAACAAGTTTCCAGGTATGGTTCCTATGTAATGCCTCAATTTTTTTCTTGCATTTCTGTCATCCACATAGAAGTGTCTGGATTGCGCATAGCCTCCATAAAAGTTGTTGGCTCTCCATCTTCTGTCAGAAGACAATATACATCATGGTTTGTCAAAACATAATTTGAGTGCCATGATGGTGTTCTTCTTTGTCGAGTGGATCGACGAACTTCTATGTCGTTGGCCCCTGCTTCTTGTTCTTCGTGTTGTGGTTCTGCTTCAGAAAGATCACCTTCTCTGCATTTTTCATCTATTTGAACAGTGGTTATTTTTTCAATAGTGCTGTCATTTTCTTGTTCTTTTTGCAATTCATCTTCTACAAATATCACATCTCTACTGACAACTACCTTGCAGGCAGTGGGATCCCACAGGCGATACCCTTTAATTCCGTCAGCATAACCCAATAATATACATTTTCTATACTTTGGGTCCAGTTTTGTTCTTTCCTGAAAATTGTACATCACGTATACAGGACAACCAAATATATGTAAAGAAGAATAATTAACTGGTTTACCTTGCCACATCTTCATTGGTGTCTTCAACCCAATTGCAGTTGATGGTGACCGATTTATCACATAACAGGCGGTTTTAATAGCTTCTGCCTAAAAAAACTTGGCTAAACCTGCAGTTTGCAACATAGCTCGTGCTCTTTCTAGGAGAGTCCTATTCATTCGCTTTGCTACACTATTTTGCTGAGGCGTATATGCAACTGTGAATTGCCGCTGAATACTTGCTTGTTTGCAAAATGAAAGAAAATCACCATCGACATATTCTCCTCCATTATCTGCCCTTAAACACTTGATCTTCTTTTCGGATTCAATTTCTAACTTTGCTTTGAACTCTTTAAGCATCGCAAATACGTCTGACTTCTTCTTGATCAGGTACACCCATAGCCTCCTAGAGTAATCATCAATAAATGATACAAGATATTTTGCTCCTCCTAGGGACATCTCGGGTGATTTCCACACATCAGAATGAATCAACTCCAATATATGTTTGCTCCGAACAGTTGATCTACCGAATTTCAATCTATGTTGCTTGCTTGTAATGCAGTGCTTACAAAATGGTAAGTTTATCGATTTGAGCCCGGAAATGAGATTTCGTTATACAAGAATCTTCAAGCCTCGTTCTGACATGTGGCCTAGTTTACAATGCCATATCATCGTCATTTTTTCTTGGCTTGCTGAAGCAACTGATGTCTCTGCCTCTTACAAAGTATCTCCCACAAGCATGTATAGATTTGCTGCAATCTTTTCTGCTTTTATTACCACAAGAGCTCCTTTAACAACTTTCAAGATCCCACATTCAATATGGGTCTTGCAACCAAGTTCATCCAATTGCCCAATTGACAACAAATTCTTCTTCAAGCCTTTCACGTGTCTTACCCCTTGAAGTGAACGAATAAAACCATCAAACATTTTTATTTTGACAGTACCCATTCCAACAATTTCTAAGGCATGATCATTTTCCATAGACATCGATCCTTCCAAGATAGGTTCATATGTACAAAACCAATCACGATGAGGAGTCATGTGCCAGGTTGCTCCTGAATCAATAATCCAAACATCAGTGAGCTGTTTGCTGCCTTTAAAACCAATTGTTGCTTCCCCATACAGGATTTTTCTATCATCAGAGGTGCTCGCAACACATCCTTGAGAACTTGATCCTTCTAAAACCTTCTCTATACTCTTTTTATTCCAACAATCTTTCTTGAAGTGTCCTCTCTTACCACAATTGTAGCATTTGACCTGCTTTTTACTTTGTGACTTTGGTCTACTTTGACTCCCACTAGAACCACGCTCATTGATCTTCCTCTTGTCATCAATAAAGCCTCTGCTTATTTTGAGTTCTCTAATCTATCTTCCTTATTCTTGCGCCTAGATTCTTCTTCAAGAACCGCAGCAGCCATATCATCAAAAGAAAGATAATCAATCAAAACATTATTAGTTAAGTTAATGATACGCTAATCATATGAATCTGGTAGACTTTGAAGTAAGAGCTCTACACGTTCGTTTTCTGCTATGGTATATTCCAACGATGAGAGTTGGAAAAATAACATATTTAGATTGTTGATGTGATCCGTTGCTGATGTGGACTCACTCATTCGAAGAGTATAAAGTATTCTTTTCAAGAATATCTTGTTGTGAAGTGACTTAACTTCATATAATTTGGTGAGAGCATCCCAAATTTTTTTTGCTGTCTTTTTCTCTGCTACACTTGATAAAACTGAGTCAACTAGTGCCAAGTGTAAGTTTACAACAACATTGTTGTCCATCTCCTTCTATTTTTCATCTGTAATTTCAGTGGGTCTACATTCAATTACTGTCACACAATTGTCTTTTCTTATAATGGCTTTTATCTTCAATTTTCATACGGAAAAATTACTCCCACTAAATTTTAGAATTTCATACTTTGCTACCTTTTTTTTGGACGGTAATTCGTAGCGGAAAAAAAATTAATCAGCAACCTTTGGCTTTGATACCACTGTTAGGTACAAGAAAAATGACACAGCAAAATATAGAGATGAAAAATTAGAAATTTGTATAAAATGTGGAAACAATTGAATAACTTTCTTTGAGAATTACAACTTTTCTCTATCACAAGGAGACTACAATAATACTCTCTCTACATATATAGGAGAAAACTACTCAAAAAAATATTATGTTATTCTATCTGAATGACTTAATTAAAATAAATTAAAAAAAAAAACTCAATTTATAGATGAGTC
>NC_029789.2:11274842-11277062 GCF_000816755.2 Arachis ipaensis | reverse complement strand
ATGAAAGTATTTTTGCATGTTATTGTGATAAATTAGTATTTTTTTTATAAAAGTATAGATAAAACTATTAATTAGGCATCAAATTAAAGATCTTGTTATGATAAAAGAGTGTTTTGTAATAAAAAAATGAAAATTATTATTTTTATAATAAAAAAACATCATATATAATATACACTCTCTTAAAATAAATTACAATCATCACACTTTATCAAATAAATTCCCATAATTAATAGGTCGGTCTAGCAAAATTGACATCTCGATATTGGGTTTTTTAAATATTTACTCAATAGTTTAAATCTAGATGTATATAAACTTATAAGTTATAAAGAGAGTATTCTGGTTGATATTTTTTTTTTTTCAAAGTCTCTTATTTTTATGTGCATGATTTAATCATTATTGCAGGTAGTAAACCACTAAAAAAATGTCGAAAATCTTTGAAATTATCGGGAAAAAAATTCAAGGTATAAACGTAGGCCGTATGATTTATCGGCGAATTTTGAGTTTCTAATACTAATTACTATAAAAAATTTTGACGATAAATATTTGTAGAACAATCAATTTAGAGTGATGCATGTTATTATCAGATTTTTTTTAACAGTAATATTAGCACACTTTTTAATTTTTTCTCGTCTTAATTACAGTCAGAAATTTCAATAATAAAATTATTTAATAAAATAATTAAAAAATAAATGTCATCGAATTTATCTTATACAAAATTCGATGGTAATATTTTTTTAATCAAAAGATAATTTATATTTAATTTTAATTATCATAATTATAACATGATTAAAACTAAATAAATATTAACAATAACTAAATGTTTCATTAAAATAAAAAATTACATTATAACAAAATAATATCGTCAATGAAATGACGACTAGTGATATATAACTATACAAAATAAAACACTAAATTCTATAAATATTCGTAATCATCGTTGTCATCTTCTTTTTTATGGTCTTTTTGCTAGTTTTGATGCGGCAGTGCTGTCTGAGTTGGTGAAATTAAAGTACAAATGAGGAGCTGCCGCCTCCTACACCACTACCCCTTGCGCGCATTTGCTTATAGTAGATGTTCATCTATCGCCACATGCGTTGTATGTGCTCTAACTCCTGTTTGAGCTCTTGCCTCATGAATTTCGTCTTTTCATTCCTATTCTTCTTGAGTGTGTGGATTTACTTAAAAACCTCCAGCATCAAAATAAGATGCTGTAGAAATTTTGTTTGCACATATTGGATAAGCATACTACAAAATTTGACAATTAATTAAAAAAACAAAGATAAAACAAGATAAGCATATGAAAAGAAGTTATACCATTTTGGTCTTTATCTTCATAATCATGGTCGAACCTCTTATGTATCTCGACACCCTAGCCGACGTCCTGTTGGCCCTATTTGTGATTTGACGACGTCTGAAGCCTTCATCCGTCTCCCAGTATACATAAATGGCTTTTTTAATGTCAGTCAAAGCCACTGTGTCAAGCGATCCTTCCTCATCTATATATACGTCCTTTAATATCTGTTGAAGACACTTTGCCATGCGATAATAGAAGATCTTCTTAATTATCTGGTCGTGAGCCTCATCCCATGTGAATTTCTTCTGCACAATAAAATAATAGATGATTAAAAATTAGAAAAAAGTAAATAAAATCATAATTGAAAGTAATTAACGTTGAATAATTAACTTACTATATACCCACATATTAAAAACATCTTTCTCTGTCCTCGGCAGGGACCTTCTTGTAATTGCGCCAAGCAGTGACGGACCCAAACAATTTTAGGAGTGGAGGTAAAAATATATACATTAAAATAAAATTTGTTAAATATTATTAATTATATGGAGATATAAAAATTAAAAAAGTTAGTGAACACTTTTATTCTTAAAATACTATTCATTATATATAATTTATAAATTTTTTTTATTTCTAAAACTTGAACTTAAAATATTTTAATTAAATTATAAATACCTTATTATCCTAACTAATTTTTTATACACATTTAATAATAAAAGACTGAATTAATTAGTATATTAGCGCCTAATGATACATTAATATTTATAATTTGAAACTAGAATTATATATAAATACTAAAAAAATTAAATTTGTATATAAAAAGTATGTTTATATAAAATAACAGAAACATAATTCACAATTTTTTCTTTTTTTTTTAAATAATTAAATTTGTTATATATTTTTTAATTTAATTTTGATATAATGTTAGA
>NC_029789.2:11272101-11274052 GCF_000816755.2 Arachis ipaensis | reverse complement strand
TTAAACAATTTATTTTAAAATTTTATATGCAACATAGGTACATATAATAGAATAAAAGATATAAAACAAATAATAAGGATGAATAAATTGAGAATAAAATAAAATATATAAAGTCATGAAGAAAATAAAATATTAAATTAATACATAAACTATAATTGTTTGAATTAAAATTTACAATTGAAAATTTCAGAAAGAGAAACAATGAAATTGGAAGAAAAATAGAGTCATAGAGAGCTATATAAAAAAAATGAAGAATTTAAAATTTATCTTTTGATGAAGCGAAGATGACTACTAGACAAGAAATAGAAAAAGAAAGTTGAAAATATAAAAATAAGAAAAAAATTTAAAACTTTGGCCAATTTAATTTAATTTATTTATAGTAGAGTCATTTAAAATTTGAAATAAGGGCACATTATATATAACTATTTTTTTAAAAAATAAAAAATAAAAACATAGTGAGGGGCAAGTGCCCCCTCATGCTTGTTGCTGGGTCTGTGCCTGGCGCCAAGGGTGATTGTAGGCAATTTGATAATATTTGTACACTCATGATACAAATGTTATTATCCTGTGTAAATATACGATGAAATAATTTACACTTATTAAAAAAATATACATTAAATGAGAACTAAATATAAATAGAATATACAAATTAAAGAAGTTTAATGTTTAGACAATTATGCCATCAGACCAAATCATTATTTTAGTGATTTGCAGTGCTGCGCGATTTGAATGGGATCCATGAGAAGAAGCTGACACTGCTACGGGATCGGTCACAGGTGGCGTGGATGTAGGATTCTGCTGATGAGGTGGAAGCGGTAGAGGAGTCCACTCTGACTCAGTTCGAGGTGGAGCAACGACTATAAGACTGATAATTTAGATTCAGGACCATAATGAAAGGATAGTCCCCCTAGAGCTTGTGCCTACGAAATCAAAGACATAACCCATATAGAGGATGACTAGGTAGTCCGGGGTGGGGAATGACCACCAACTCCCAACACTACCTTTACTTGTCACGTTTATCTGAAACAAATAATTAAAATAGTTAAATACCATAATCCAAATTCAATATATAATATTAAAACAAACAATCAACACATCCTTGTCAAATTTTTTAAAAAAATTGACAAACTTTCAGCTATTATTAGCGACTTCCACCAAATTTAATTTTTAACTTTTACAAACTAAACATGTCTTTAAATAATTTTAACAAAAATTTTAGTAGAATTTTTTTCTTAATTCAAAGACCTCCACCAACAAAATTTCTCAGTTTTCACCGTTCAACAATCGCAACCATATATTAAAATAAAGAAACATTCGAGCAAACATAAAATCCTAGTCGTTTTAGTGTGTATCCCCTTATTACTCCACAATTTTTCAACAAATAAAGGTTTCGAGAAGACACTAGGCAACCTTCTCCCACTTCTGTCCTAAAATTCTATCTTAGGAAAGTAAATTTGGCAAAAAACTAAAAACAATTTAATATATCTAAAAGAAAAAAACAACCTCGATACTGCATGAACAATCCATATATATAAGCAGCACGATAACGCTATACAATATTTAAACAAAAAAAAATTATAAAGTAGAAATAAAGTTGGCAAAGGTTAACAATTAATAAATAAAATTAATAAAATTTGTAAAAAAATTATAAAAATTAAATGAAGTGAATTATCCTAAACTAATCCAATAAACTCTAAACTAATCCAATAAATTTTAAACTATAAATTTACATAATTAGCTACTCAACCTAAACCCAAGATCTTAATTAATCCTAAATTAACTTACTTTATCTAATTTTAACTATAAATTATTCTAACTCAAACCCTAAACTAAAGCCAATATTATGTAATAAAAAAAGTTTAATAAAAATTTTAATAAAACCCTATTGATAAAACAATTATAAAAAGAACTACTTTATCTAAATAATTACTTTAATTTAAAACTTACCTAA
>NC_029789.2:11270943-11271882 GCF_000816755.2 Arachis ipaensis | reverse complement strand
TAACAACTTAACTAACCAAATCTTATTTAATTTCTAATTAGACTAAATTAATCTAACAAACAATATATTAAAACTCTAATAACACATTTTATTAAAAAAATGTAATAAGTCATAATAAAATCCTAAATTAATAAAAAAATTATGTAAATAAAAACATTCACCGAAAAATTACTTCTAACAGTGGCGGTGGCGCAATGGTGGTAATGCTGTGATGAATAGTGGCAACATTGTTTTCTCTGGTGGTGGTAGTGGACATTAGGGTTTAAGATTTTCTCTTTTTATTAAAAAAACATCGATGGAAAAACTACTTACTTTTGGCGCGGTGGTCTTTAGTAGTGACGATGGCGGTACAGTGGTGACCTTCAATGGCGACGGGACAACGTCATAGGTGAATGGAGACGTGGCAGAGTTGTGCTCTACGACTCCCACAGTAGTGACGGAAACGTTCTACATAGCAGCGATGATAGAGGAGCAGTTGCGGCAGTAGGCTTGTAGGGGCTACCTTCAATGGATGAGAGGAAAAGAGAAGAAAGAAAAAGAGAAGAGAGAGAGAGGCTATGCAGAAGTGACGGAGAAGGAGCGAACATTTTAAATTTACTCCAAATTTACTGTCGGATTTATTGGTGACAAAATCCGATGTTAACAAACTGACGATTATCAAAACGACACGTTTCATTCATTGATGTTATTCTTGGATTTTTCGGTCACAAAATCTGACAGTAAACTTGGCGCCAATAAAATCCAAATTCGCACAAAAAATTACTGTTGAATTTGGGATGAGATACCAAATTTGACGATAATTTTTTGGCTAGATAAATTATTATGACAATTTTTTGGAAATTTTGACGGTAAAATTGATGGAAACATTCCACCCAAAATTCAACAATAATTCTAACAGTTTTTAACGAATTTTTTGTAATGAACGTTTGGATAATACAA
>NC_029789.2:11264018-11270822 GCF_000816755.2 Arachis ipaensis | reverse complement strand
ATCGGATTTCATACCTCTTTTTTGTTATATCTTCAACCTATCAATTAGCAGTAATAATTAGCAAATTAAACCAGTAAAATATATATGGTGTAGGCAATCACTTCATAACTTAATCAACAGTTTGGCTATTACATCCGGTGGAAAGCCAATACCTAGCTTTTGCTCCATTCATACAGTTGTAGAAGAGCATTATTATTTGAGTTTAGGTAGCCAAAGAATCATAGTCAGTTAGTCACTTCATCATAAAATAAAGTTGCATTGGTAAAGCATAACGATCGAACAAACATATTCATATTCGATTTGATCATATTGTTTTCGCCAAATCTGTCACTTGAAAGCTATTCGTAATAATAAAAGATAGATGAATGAGTTAATTAACCACACTAAATTTAATTCATTATTAATTATTTAAGTTGAAATACGATATGAATAACATTATTATTCATTCCACAATATAGATCTAATGATACGCCATGATCACAAGACAAAAATTATGTTCATTGCTTCATTTTAAAAAATAAATTATTGCAGTTTTATATTAATTACTGTAATACATTGAAAATGGAAACCCAATAGATAATTGAGTAATGCTACACATCCAAGTCTTTTTATGAATCAAATCCAACCAAGTTAAATAATAAGATTTAGATAATATTAGTCATAATTGATTTTTGTTATATTAGACTAATTTAGTTAGATTTGATTAACAAAAATATTTGGATGTATAATATTATTCTAGTTTAATTAAGGTAATTAATATCCAAAATATGTTGTCTGTTTTGGTAAGGTTTTTGTTAAGATCGTGAGGCATCCAGTACAAATAAAAGTTATACAAGATATTAAGAATCAGACTTATTTTTCAATTATTTAGACTTGGTCTAAATAATTTATTTAATATAATTTTCTAAAGCTTGTTTATTTATTTATTAAAGGTTTGTATGTCGTTGTAGGACTTTGATGGTTGCGCTGGCCTATTCTCACCCAAGGAAACACAAGGACGTGAGCAGTTGCAATCATTAAACACCAATAATATATTGAAACGTAAAATTGAAACCAAACCTTTTGTAATTAATTAAAGAAAAGCCTATCACTGATTAAGCACGAGAAAATGAAAAGAGGGCTCATGAGTATGATAAGACAAGGAACACGCGCATTGAAATGATAGAGGTTACATGTTAGAGGGTGGTGGTGTTGCTGCTTGCAACATCCAAACGCTTAATTGCTTCATAAAAGAACTCGAGATTCATGCCTAACCTCTAGAGACATGAAATATTTTATGAAAAAAGTATAAATCTAAATTAAATGTCGTTTATATCTTATTTAGTAATAGACAAAACAGATGAATAGACAGGATACTTAACACTTTATAACATGCATATAACAAATTAGCAATTATAACATGCTTATGAAAGTGACGGGAGATGTTGTAGCATCAACATCATTTACCTTGAAAGCCTCGTTCTTACTTCTTACTCGAATTGGTGACTAAAACTGTTGCAGGCTGATAAGGGGAACCAGAACTAGTAGCTACAGGATGTTGAGACTCTGTAAATTACATTTTTACTGAGGAAAGATCAAATCAAATGTAAAATAATTTATTAGATATTACAATTAGCTAAAAGTATAGTGTCTATTAACTAATTAAAATTATTGACTCTTAAGTTTTTTTCTTTTTATACATTATTAATCCTCCATTCATAAAAAAAAAAGAAAAAAAATGAATTAAATGTGAAAAAGTTAAAATCAATTTTGATTTGTTAATGTGTTGGAAATGAATGTGCACAAGTTAAACAAATATCAAGTTACATAAATATCAAGTTGAAGAACATAGTAGAATTATCATGAACTACAAATGTTTAGTTACAAGTGTCATATTATAATATAGTTAAAAATATTGACTAATCTTTATATTATGACCATTAGGAGAACTTATTTGCAAGTTGTTTAGTTGGATATCCTTTTACTTCCATAAGAATAGGATAAATAGATAGTTTGGCCTTAAGTTTATGTATACCATTTTATTAAGGGTTATGAGTCATAATTAGTGAATATTAAAAAAAAATTATTGGATTTTTTTCGTATATTGTGTCTCTATATTTATTTTATGTGTCAAGTTATTAGTTACATTTTTTGTTAGAGAATATTGGTTTCGTTTTTTTGATATTTTTTCTTTGTTTTTTGGAGCTTAATTTTTTGTTAGTGAATATTTTGAGTGTAATTAGAACTTAATTTTAGATGAAAAATCACAAATTACTATTTTATATCTCCATAGAGATTTAGTTAAAAATTTAGAATGGAGTGATTATCCAAATTCTATAACTTCTTTATATCATATTTCTTTATTAAAACATTTAATATATATTTTTTTTTTTTGTGTCAATTGTAAATTTTGAGCCTCGGTTCACGCTCCATTTTCTAGCATTGAATACAATAATGCTTGTTATATTAGTTGTATGTATGTATAATTGTATATAACTAAATATATTCACATGAAATACAGGATGACAATTCCAATTTTGTGTTATTTGTGTATATATATAGAAGGTATTGAGAGAAACACATAACACCCAAAAGAAACCAAACCAACAGTGATGGGAATCTGAATGCAATTTATGAAGCCAAGATTATTGCCTTTTATTTGATTGAAGGATCATCTTTTGGTTTGTCCCCATATAGCCTACAATCAGCCGTATGTTAAGCTACTATTGTACTCTTTTTTCCTTCTTCTCCTCCTTTAAAAAATAATTATTTATTTTTTCTTTTTTGCTTTTTGTTTTCATAAGAGGATGTCATACCGTTTGCAAAAGAAAAAGGGAGGATTCAAATGGTTTTACTTCATCACTTTTTAAGTGATGACCAATTACATTACAATGAGGAATGAAGCTTTTTGCTCTATGACCAAAGCATGGGTGATTATGTCATTTCAACCTGCTAGTACCGCTGAGAAGATTTAAAAATCAAGTAATCAAAGAACATAGACCTTATACAAGCCTCATAGCCACAGCCAATGGGACCCTTTATGTCCGCCACTTTATAATTTCACTTATGCAGTCACGGATCATTAGAATCTCCTGATTCTCCTCCGCTAATGATCCTTGCAATAAACATCATTACATCAATCAGTTTGTTTGTTTCATAATGGAAAAAATTAATAAATACGTTAGCAAATCATGAATTGTTCAATGTGGTGAACATAAACCCAACGTTAACATCAACTATATGTAATAATAATATATATTCTTATAATGTCAATAACTTCCGTCGTCGTCCAGCGGTTAGGATATCTGGCTTTCACCCAGGAGACCCGGGTTCGATTCCCGGCAACGGAATTTTTTCAAATCGTGCATTATTTTCCTGTTTTATTGGGTACATATGGAAGGGAAAGTGGGAAACAACGGGTATTATGTGAAAAGGTATTGAAATAACGATAAATGCTATCGATAGACTCATAGAAGCCATTATGTGAAGAGAACAGCTTGTTTATAATATTTATAATAATAAACTAATAATTAACTTGATTCACTATGTGCCGTTTCCTGTAGTACGATCCAGTACCAAGCCTTAAAAAGCAGTTCGTTTTCTTTACGCATCACCCAAGTAAAAAGGAATATTGCGTATCTGAGAAATCTCAAAGACAATCATTTTAGATGCACGCACTATCCGAGAAAGCAAACGGCTTATTTCCTGAGTGATATATACAAAAGAAGACATTATTATACGATAATATATAACATGACAGGTGATGAAGAGAACAGAAATTATTATCGATGAAAATACAGATTCAACTGGCTTATCTGAACTGATATCCTTTATTATTCTAGAATACATGTCCAACTACAACGTTATAGAATTGTAGATATATGTCTCTGGATGACTGAAACATTACCAAATAGTTCCACTCTTTTTCTCACCAAGAAACAGAAAGTAAAGCTCGAATTGGCCACACAGTATAGCTATACGCCAAGATGCAGCATGTTCTTTTTTGAATATTTGAGATATCAGTACGAGCCCACAAACTTATTGGAAACAAATGCGGCCATTCTCCATAAAATCGCAGATAAAATATTCTCACTTAGATTAAAAAAGAAAAAGAAAAGAAAACTCTAAGAAGCCTTTGATGATTTGTCTAGCAAAACATCATCCGAAAGGTTAGGCACTGAATCATGTTCTCCATCACCACGAGCAAACTTCTTTCGAACTACTTTCTCAAATTCAGTTGCATCAAGTTCTTTCTCATTCTCAGCTGCATGAGCCTGAGCCAAATTGGAATAATTTAAGGCAGATTGTGAGAAGAAGGCCATTTCGTCTTCAGTGAGCTTCCTCAGAAACCTTGCTGGATTACCTCCCCAAACCTGCATTTGAAAGCAGTCATTCGGCTTAAAATCATAGTCAAAGGCATCGGTGAAATGAACTGAAAAACTCTTAATCATTCATTTTAGGCCTAATTGAATCACCTACTTAAGCAACTTCCATTTATCTAATTGCAAGAGAGCTATTCCCTTTGGAGGAAAACAAAAGGCTCATACAAACCTCTCCATAGGGAATCCTTGTGTTCTGCCTGACAAGAGCTCCAGCAGCAACCATGGCGTGCTTCTCAATATATACACCATCAAGCAAGGTTGCGCCCATGCCAATAAATGCCTCATCCTCAACAGTGCATCCTTGTAACACAGCACTATGTCCTAATGTTCAACATATAACCATGGTATACAAATCTTAGATAAAGATCACATTAGACCCATTCTTTTAATTAAGGCATGCAAAACATGATCACGGCTTCCACTCACCGACAGTGACATTATCTCCAATGATAGTTGGCAAAACCTTTCCACTCAAATTAGACTTGGCAACATGAACAAGAGTATTGTCTTGTATATTAGTTCCAGATCCAATACTAATGTTGTTAACATCACCTTCACACAAAGAATATGAATTAGTTAAAAGTAAAAAACAACAGGCTATGCACAAATAAACAGAAGAGGAGCGATTGGGAAATATTAATACTCAACCACGTTATAAATGTAATATAAGCCATGTGTGCAGTTGTGTAGGAATAAGATAGCTAAAACAGTTTTCGACAATACCATCTGAATGCAAAGAGTTGAAGCAGTGAAAAGAGTAGGAAACTAAGAAACAAATGTGAGGTCATTCTTGATCAACATTAAGAAAGGAGTAGACTAAAGTAGATAGGCAGCAATCGATCAATCAATCTGGATCACACCAAGAAGCAGATATATCTGATTTACCATCTTTTGAACGAAAAAGACGCATTTTAGAAAGCCTTACTTTGTTACTCGGGACTTAACATTCTAGTTAAAGCAAACACTTTAATATCTAATCAGCCATACCCACTAGATTGATATTCTAGACAGAGCGATTTCATGTGTGGGGAGCCTGTGAGCATTATGACCAATGGTAGGCTTGGAAGGAAAGATAAGATTTGGAGTGGTGGAAAATAGGGAGCAAAGTAGAAATGGAGGTGGGATTATAATCGGTTCTGTATTCAGTTCTTCGCTCATTAGTGCTTGTAAAAGATATGCAATTGGAATGAAAAATCATTAACCCAAAGTTTAGAGTCCTGCAACTGAACGAGTCTCAGCACACTTAAAATTGTATGGTACTATGAATAAGTGAGTAGACTACTTTTAAAGCTCCCCTTCCTAATCTCAGATCAACAAAGGAAAGCCTAAGTCAAGCTTGGCACTCTCAACCGATTCTCTATAAATTTATAAGATGGTAAAAGGATAATTAGCATACTAAGCAGGTTTACGAAGTTATGGCATGTCCAATGCAGCAGTTGAGTGCAGAAAAATAAAACTGAACTGTTTGGTCTTACTCTTATCCCATAGACTAAGCTATTGCAGCATATATTCAATAAAACAGCATATGATATGTATGTATATAAACAATAAAAATGGTGGAGGTGGAGGTGGAGGTGGAGGCGAGTGTAGATTACCTCTAAGAACACATCCATACCAAATGGAAGAACCATGGCCAACGTGAACATCGCCGGTGATGGAGGCGCTAGGTGCCACGAAAGCATCCCGGTGGACCACAGGAACCTTATCGAAGACATTCATCAGAGGTCGATGCCTTGACACTGAACACAGACATCAAATCAAAGCAATTAAATACAGAATCTATTATACATTATACATTGTTTTCTAATTGTAACCCTAATTGAATCGAAAATGGAGAAAGAAGAAAAGTGAAATGGTAGGTACGTACGTTGTTCCTGGAAGAAGTAATTGCCCTGGAGGCGGGAGCCAAGGCGATCAAGGGCTTGGCCAGTCTCGCGGATCCAGAATCCAACGGTGTAAAAAGCTCTGCCCAGTGTTCCCATCTTCTCTCTCTCTCTCTATAACGGCGCGGTGCACAGTGAGCAGTGGTAGTGGTTAGTGTAATTTGGTGGTTCTTAGTAGTGAGTGGCCACCGCAACTCGATCTTCTTTCGTTCCCTTCTCTTTCTCTCCTGTGCCCTGTTGTGTGAGTTAGGGAATCTCGCCCCGCCTAGTTTCCTTTATTTTCACCTTGGCCCTTGCAAGCTACACGTATTTGCTTACCTTCCTCCTCATTTTAAGTTTTTGCAGTTTAGACCCTACTGTCTTAATTTGCGCATTTGAAAAAGTCTAGAGAATCAACTAGGCCAATTCCAACCAACTACAATATCTATCTACTTAATATATTAAAATTGGGTTTTTCCCCAGCTAATAAGGGTGACGTATCAATCTCTCGTGAGTCCGTTTTTCCTCCAAAACGAATAAAATTTTTCATCTATTCTAAATTATTTTATAAAAAACACCTT
>NC_029789.2:11261927-11263785 GCF_000816755.2 Arachis ipaensis | reverse complement strand
ATATACTCATTCTATTATATTATTCTTTTAATAATTTATTAATTGTTGTTACTCTAAGTTATTCTTATCGTCTAATGTTCCAGTTCGATTGTCATTTACCACAATCGTTTACAATGCATCACATCTATGAAATACCTTATCGAGTTGTCTTCACTGATTCAGGTTCTAACTACATGGATGTAAGTGTTCAAAGAAGGGGCAATAATCTCTACTTTACCGAAGGATGGTTGGATCTACTCACCTATTATGACCAACCTAATGGAATGTGGTTAAAGTTAGCTTTCTTGGGAGGAGCTCGATTTTTGATTGAGGAATTGCATCCACGAAATTTTATAGGGCAAGTTCAAGTTCCATCCCCTCCATGCTTTTTACGTTTGCCCGAAAATCTTCAAAGTGGAGCACATAATGAGATTGAATTCTCTCAGTTTAAGTTCAGTTTTGCTAAATTCGTGACAAACTCGGATATGCAATTTCAACGATTGGTAATATATTTAAATTTTCTTATTTTAAGTTGTTCATTATTAAAATAATTTTATAACATATTGTGATTTTTTTCAGAAATTACCGCCTTTCTTTTGCATGCATGCAATGCCATTGAGAGGAATAAGGATTAGTTTGGTTTCTCTGTGTGGCAATTCTATACCTTGCCGCATTGCATGAATAGCGGATGATGAAGCTTATTTAACAAGAGGATGGTTTGAATTTGTACGAATTCTAAATGTTGATATTTACGATGTTATTTCAGTTAGTTATCATTACGAGAATGACTCTATATTATACGTGACTAAGAACTAGAATAGATTCAATATTGTTTAAGTAATTTGGTTTTAATATTAATATTTGATTAAATTATAATTAGAAAATTTTAAATTATTACCTCAATCATTATTAACTGTAAAATGAGACGTAGAAGAAGAAGAACAGTAAAACGTACAACAACGTAGAAGAACAGTAAAATCTAGTTCTTCGATTTCGAAATGTGGAATGTATACAGGATGACTAAAATAGTAACGTAACGTACCTTCAGTATTATAACTTCGTTTTTTCTGGAGATTCTCGATCGAGAGTTCTATGTTGTGTTGATGGAATTTTCGAATCTTAGCGACGATTGATATCTCTGCCGTTTGCAGTGTTGCTCGAAAATAGAACGGTTGTGTTTTCTTCGAATTGCTTGGGGAAGTGGAAGAGTGCGCCATTAAGGAGTTGTTTTCGCGAAGCGCGAGTGTTGAGTGGAGCGCGTGAATGTTACGCTCCATTCAATGTAATTCAGTGCGCGTGTGGAATGTTTGTGGGCTGGGGGCTTGTATCACTTGTAAGGCCTTATTGCTTGTATGTATAGCAGGCCCGTTATTATAATTATATTACAATTAGCATTTAATGAATAATGCATGATAATTATATTTTAGGAAAATATTTTTATTATAATTATATCAAATTAATATTTAATATATTATTTAAATTTATTTTTTATATAACAATAATATTATATATATTTATATATCACTTTTTTAAACTTTTTCTTAAAAATATTGACATATAATTAATATAGATAACATATATACTTAATAAATATCTTTATTAAATTAATTATAATATTTAATACAAGATAATCTCATAAGTATAACCTAATTATAGCAAGACTTTTCATAAAAATAATTAACTACTAATTTGAATATAATTGATATGTTAAATTGATACAACCGATAAGATTGAGAATATGTAGTAATTATAGCAATTATTATATCAATTATAATAATAATTCACGGGACTTCATATACAATAATTTTTGAATTATAATTGTCACATAATTATACTTGAATATTATTTAATTTTAGATATTTTATAGGTAATATTCATT
>NC_029789.2:11245784-11261872 GCF_000816755.2 Arachis ipaensis | reverse complement strand
ATAAATTTATTCAATTGTTATAATTAGTTCATGAATAATGCATGATTATATTAATTTAAGAAAATATCTTCATTATAATTATATCAAATTAATATTTAATGCGTTATTAAACTTCTTATAAATCATCGATATTTTTAATCATTCTAATTATATCAATTGATATAGTTCTAATTCTCATTCAAGTGCAATAATTTTATTAAGAGATAATTGATGCACACATTAATAGTGACCCATTTAATTTGATATCAATTAGTGGATAATAATAATAATAATAATAATAATAATAATAATAATAATAAAGTCTACACGGTACATGCATTATATTTTAAAAAGGTAAAATATATTTTAAAAAATTAGAGTATTAATAATTATTTTTTGTACTACTAAAGGCTACATATAGTGTTTTTCTTTTTTTTTTTAAGAATAAAAAAGATTGTGATTCATAATATTTTTGTAAAGTTATATAGTATGGACACAAGATTAATTAGATAACAAATTGAATTTTAATTAATATGTTTTATTTTCTGCTCATATTTTTTCATTAATTATTTTACTTTTTATATTTACAGTAATATTGAATGTAAAAAAGAAAAAAATAATATTGAATGTTATTTATTTTATTTATTTAGATTCATAATTAAATTTGATATAATTATAGCAAGTATCTAGGATTAATAATAATATGATAGTATAATTTTAAGTTGTATAACATAATAAAAAAATTTAGCAATTTATGTATGCTTCCTGTATAGCAATAATATTATATATATTTATATATATCCTCTTTTAGCTCTTTCATAAAAATATTGGCATATAATTAATGTCGATAACATATATATTGAGTAACTATCTCCATTGAAAATATTTGTTAACTATTACCGTGTATAATTAGTGTGTATATATATATAAGGATTAATAGTGAATTGTTACAATTATTTATCATCTAGAAAATTCGTACTTCAGACATAAAAGTTCTTCTGTTTATTATTTTTCATACCTAAAGGATACTAACTACGATTCTATCAACAGAATTACCTATGATAGATTATGTAATGAAAAAGTTTGAAAAATAAAGGTAAGAATTATAAGGTTATGAAAAGTCTCATCCAAATTTGACAAGAACAACATGACTTACATAAAAATGGTTCTTATGGATGATAAGGTAAGTTGATTATTTTCTATGATTCTTTCAAGTGATGCTAGGTCCATTTTATAAATATTTTTTGTTTATATTTTAAGTTTATTTGATAAATAAACCCTTGCACGAATTAAAGACAATGCGATTTTATAGATTTATAAGTGCGTGCTAATAGCCTTTATATTTAATTTGTTTTAGAGTGTGATAATAGTCAATATGTTTGTTGGTAGATTTAACTATTACTATATTATTTATGATCACATTCAGTATATATGTCTGATTTATTAAAGAAAGTAGATTATTAAAATCGATTAATAACTATTTTAGAGTTAATCCAATTAATACTAAATTTAAAAAAAAAAACAAACAATGCATAACATATTAATTTTTTATTAATCAAATTATTATAATTTAAATTAATTTTAAAAAATAATTTAAAATTATAATTTCAATCTTATCACGTGCATGGCACGGGTAATTACACTTGTAAATCATAATAAAAGACACAATAATACTAAAAAATTGTCTCACAATCTTACTCAAATCTAATTAATTCTATTTTCAATTTAGAAAATAACAACCGTATCATTATATCATCCTTCCTTTACCAAGAAAAAAAAAAACCCTAGCAGAGAAAGAGTACGTACTCCGTACTCAGAGAGAATGAGAGAAGGAGAGAGCGGGAGAGAGCGTTTGAGGGTGAAACACGGTGAAGAAGATGGCCATGCAATCGAAAGAGATAAGGGGGAGAGTGTGGGAGGGTTTGCATCAGGTGTGAAGGAGGGATCAAGTAAGGGCGACCTTAGTTCCAGGGTGACTTCCAAAATTTCGTTCCGTGACAAGGTTATTGGTTCTACGGTAGCCACAGGGATAAATCGGGCTGAAGCTCTAGATGAGGATTCCATGGCAGTGGTCACTGGAAAACAGGAGATCCTATGCCTCCAAGAGTTTGCTTCTCCGAAGAGGCTAGGGAGATGTGGAGACAGAAATACAAAATTTTTTCATCTGCAGACAGTTATCAGGAGAAAGAGGAACAAAATTCATGGGTTATTTTTGGAGGATGGGTCTTGGACCACGGAGACTACGACTCTAGAAATGGCGGCAAATTCTTTCTTTCAAAAGCTCTTTTCTACAAGGGAGGATATTGACCTGGACGCCATGGGGCCTTTTCCTTACCCGTCTCTTAGTACTGAGGCTTGTCAAAAGTTAGTGGAACCGGTGACATCTGAAGAGGTTAAAAGAGCTGTGATGACCATGAGTTCATTTAAAGCCCCAGGGCCAGATGGATTTCAAGCAATTTTCTACAAAGAGTTCTGGGACTCTCTTAGCAACGATGTGTGTAGACTGGTCAAGCGAGCCTTTGAGGGTGAGCCATTGAATGCGGCTATTTTCGATACTCTCATTGTTCTAATTCCTAAAGTGGAAGTTCCCTCTTCCTTACGGGAGTTTCGGCCTATTAGCTTATGTAATGTAATTTATAAAATTGTCACAAAGGTTCTAGTTAACAGGTTCAGACCTTTCCTGTCGGAGATCATTGGTCCTTTGCAAGGAGGGTTCATTCCAGGAAGAGGAACCACAGAGAATATTATCATTGCTCAAGAGATTATGCACTTCATGAGGAACATTAAATTGGAATGCCAACAGTAATTGGAACTGGTTGTGGAACATAAACATTCCAGAGAAGTTCAAATTTACTATGTGGCTTAGCTTACATGATGCTCTACCAACTGAGACCTTTCGATTCAAGCGGCATTTAGCTTCTTCAGATATGTGTAAGAGATGTAACAAGGCGCAGGAGACTATGGAGCATTGCCTTAGAGACTGTGAACGATCAAAGGCAATCTGGTATATGTTGGATCCTAGTATCCTGGACTCGACGGCTGGTACTGCTCTTGAAGAGTGGTTTCCGAAGGCCTTGGCTAACAATGAGGCGTCCTTTGGTGCAGGGCTTTGGTGGGTATGGAGACATAGGTGCAATGACATATTCAACACTGACAACCCTTGGACAGACCATAAGGTTGTTGCCTTGGCCAGAATTACCGCCAAGGACTTACAGGTTTACAGGAATCGAAGTAATGCCTTTAGGTCTCTCCGAAATTGCCTGTGTTGGGAACCACCGGTAGGCAATAGTTTTAAAGTTAATTGTGATGCAAGCTTGTATATGGATTCAAATTTAGCGGGATTTTGGTGTATTATTAGAGATTCTAAGGAAGATTGGATCTCGGGCTGCTCTGGAAGCATTCCCCCTTGGTCTATAATCAGATGTGAATTATTTGCTGCTTGGAGGGGGCTGGTTTTAGCTTGGGATTGCGGTTTGAGGGATATTATATGTGAAACAGATTGCCTTGACATTCTGCCCATCATGCATGAGCTTACAAGTGGGTATCCATCTGAAGTAACAGATTTGGTTCACAAGATTCAGGAGCTTTTATCTCGTCCTTGGCTTGTTCACGTTGAATGGGTGTCCCGAGAAGCAAATAGAGCTGCGGATTGGATGGCTAAATATGGTGCCAAGAGTAACTCTAATCATATTATTTGGTCTGAGCCTAGTGTTGATCTCCAACGAATCATCCGCTCGGATTTAGAATAGTTTTTGCTTTGTTTCTTTCCTTGTTTAGTCACCAAAAAAAATATCATCCTTCCTTTTCTTTTTCACTACCACTTACATGATTTACCCTCTCCTTTCTTTTCTGCTCCAGTCATGTTGTTGCACCGTCTTCAATTGGTGTCAATCACTGTTCGTTGTAGCAAAAACAACCGCAAACACCTTCTTCATCGTGATTCACAGCGCCGCCAGATGCAGTTACTCTACCTCGTCCACCATTCACGCAGGGGAACTCGCAAAGAAAGAATGATGCCACTGCACCGCTACATTGTTCGAAGATTGCTCGCTCCTCGTCTGTGAAGGTCTCAGCCGCAACCACTGCCTCCACCGTTGTTCACGTCAGGGCGCTCATGAAGGAAGAAACAGGGAGGAGATGCTCGCGTCATTCACGCAGTGCCGTTGACCACCTCGTCGCCAGCCACTCTGCTAGTCGTCGTCATCTTCTCTAGATCACACCCACTAAAACGGTAACGACATCCATGCAACATCGTTTATGGATTTTCTCTTTTTTTTTTTCTGTTTTGGAGGAAGATGATTTGAATATATTGTGAGTTTTGGATGCTTACGTGAGATGAAACTGGATGTTTTTTTTTGTTTTATTTGGATTTTTTTTGTGCTTTAGCGGATATTTCTTTTGTACTTATTCAGATGTTTCTTTTTTGCTTTGACAAATTTTTTAGACATTCAGATGTTTGTTTTTATATTAGCAGATATTTCTTTTGTGATTAACTAATATCCTAATTGATCATCAAACGAAATTATTTTCATTTTTTAGTTTTTAGTTTTACTAGCACTAATTACTAGTGATTTCAGACATAACATACGGTTATTATTAATTAATCAATTAATATTTCTAGAATTGAGTTTAATAGGTATAAACCCGAATTAAACTCTTTTTTTTTTCTCGATCAAAAAGACTATACACAATTATACATAATTTAATTTTTTTGGGTCTATTGTAACGATCTTTTGTTCGGCATCTATGTTTATTTTGGTTCTTAGTCTCCATGATTTGTTTTTTGGATCAAGATATTTAAAGTGAGAAAGTTAATAAAATGATAAATTAAAAAATAATTATTTTTAAATTAAAATAACAGGACACACATTTTCTAAAATTACAAAATTAATAGTGATTTTTTTGTGACTTAAAAAGAAACTAAACAAAGGAAAAGAAAGAAAAAACAAAGTTCAAGGAACTACTTAAATAGAGGTACAGTCTCACTTAAGATCACTCTCAAACTTCTTCTAAGGTGAGGGAAGCTCCACATGATAATTGTGTAGCCTAATTGTCGTCTTTGTCATGATGTCTGCTAGTGTATTCGCATATCTCATAATCAAATGAAGGTCAACACGCTATTTTCAAGTCATGATATCCCTGATCTTAAGTACCAATAGATCAACAAATTCGCAACCATCATGATGATTATTAACAAGATTGAAAGCCTCCAAACAATCTGTTTCACAAATATCTCCTTGACCCACATTCCAAGTTAAGAGATATGCTATCCAAATAGTAGATAATTATCCTTGAAGATACTATTACTATTAATTATTCCTAAACACCCCTTTTGTCAATTCCCATTATAATCTCTGATAATACAAGCAAAACTAATATTATTACCAGTTCTAGAATAACTAGCATCATAATTTTAGAGGTACCTTCAGAAGGAGATTCCAAGAATCACTTACTATAGAAGGGAGAGATGCACGTTGCAACTCAAAAACACTCCTAAACTCCTTTTCTAAAACTAAAGCCATACAAGACACTTTCTTCGAAGGCCAGTGTTCACGAAGATTAAAGATATTATTATTCCTTGTTCACCATATCTACCAAAATTTAGGAAAGAATATGAAAGGATTCTCTTTACTATAAAGCAAGAACCAGTTCTTTAAACCTAGAGACTAATACGAAATGTTCAACCTTTGCCAAACTAGCTGAGTTTGCGGACAATCTTCCTGAATGCAATATAAAACCAATTCCCGATAAGAAAGGCATCTTAGGCACCTATCTATGGATGGCATATCTCTCCTGAAGCGAAAAACGGTTAGGGGTAGAGTCTCCGTAAAACAAAGCCAATCCAAAATTTGTGATTTTCTAGAACACATTGGCCCCAAAGCCAAGGCAATTTCCTTGGACCGATAGCAACTCATTTTCGAGTCCGCTTGCACTTCTAGATTGTAGAAAAGAATATTGCCTTTCAAATTCTAATTTGGAGGGTAATATATATTCTCAAGGTGCCACCTACTAGACAACCAAAGTTCCACTATCCAAAAATTCGAATAAGAAATCTAAACATAATCCATTTCATTAGGTAATTGCCCTTCTCTTCTCTATTTAAAATACTAAAAATTCTGATTCAAATCTCCAATACATCGAGCAAGACCTCTCCTTCAACACTTTTCAAGTCTTGCATAGACTCTTCCAGACGTAAGTGCCCTTGTCCCTAAAATAATACAATTGTATAGTACTGAGTGAACGAAACATAATCTATTATATAAAATCAAATTCAAACAGCTTTCTGCAGAATGAACCAAACACAGTACTTATAGTGAACCGAACACAGTACTCATGTTGAACTGAACATAGTACTCATGGTGAACCGAAAATAATACAATTGTATAGTACTGAGTGAACGAAACATAATCCATTATATAAAATCAAATTCAAATAACTCTGCCTACAATTTACATATTATCAATTCAATTCAATTCAATTCAATACACCTCCATCCATTTAATTCAATTCAAATTAGCAATTGCATTCCATTCAATTCGATTCAAAATTGAATAATCCAAAACTTTGTCAGTTTGATTCATTTCAGAAGAGTAATCCAAATCGCTCTCCTGTTTACCAAAAAAATATGAACCCCTAATTAAACACTGAACCCTAAACACTAAAACCAGAACCCTGAACACTAAACCTTGAACCCATAAACCCTAAATCCCTAAAACCTAAACCCTAAATCCTACACCATAAAACCTAAACCCTAAACCCTGAACCCGAACCCTGAACCCTGAATGCTAAACCTTAAACCTTGAACCCGAACCCTGAACACTTAACTCTGAACTCTAAATGCTAAACCCTAAATCCTAAATCCTAAACCCCTAAAACCCTGAACTCTGAACCCTAAACTCTAGACCCCTAAACCTTAAATCTTCAACCATGAACACGGTGAACCGAAATTAATACACGGGGCGAACCGAAAGTTTGAAACACACTGAACCCCTGTACACTGAACCCGGAACCCATAAACCCTAAACCCTGAAACCCTATTGTCATTCTTTTGTTATTGTTGCTGCTGTATTTTTTTTGTCTTTTCCTCTTTCTCTCTCTGGTGAAGACGCAGTAGAAGGTGAGGAAGAAGAGTTTTGAATAGTGCAGAATGAACTGAACACAGTACTAATGGTGAACCGAACACAGTACTCATAGTGAACCAAAATCTTAGTTATAGTGAACCGAAATCTTAATTATAGTGAAACAATTATATAGTGCTTAGGGAAGAAAACAGAACATATTGGTCTAATTTTTGTTAGACTCCTTTCTGCGGACCGAACCGAAAACATGAAAGTAATGAACCACCTCTTTAGTACTTACCGAACCGAAAAGTTCACATTTACTCAGAGTTACTCACAATTACTGACACTCACAATTACTCACAGTTACATATAATCAATTCAATTGAATTCAATTCAGATGTAGATCACCTCAATTCATTCAATTCACTTCAAATAAAATTAAAAATTTCATTCCATTAAATTCTATTCAGAATTCAATAATCCAAACCTCATCAAATTGATGTGTTTGAGAATCATCAAAATCGCACTCATTCAACTCATTTGAAGTTGATTATCATTGTTTCAATTCAAAAGTGCAGATCGAAGAAAAAAAAAACGAAGAAGAAGATGAACGACGAAAATAATTGGGTTGAATCAATCCAGATCCATAATGCAGAGAAGAAAAACGCGAAAGAGGAGAACAACGAATTTAATTAGGTTGAAGAAGAAGAAGAAGAAAGAGGTTTACGTTGTATAAAAAAGTTTACGTTGATAACGCAAAATAAGGATTCGTTATATAGGTTATAAGAGGCGTGTGTAAAACAAACAGAGTGTGGGAGCGTGGAGTGAAAATTACTTGGATACCATTCATGTAATTTTTACATGGAAGTAGAGCTTTTTCAAAAAAAAAAATTTAAAAATCAAAATTACTAACCCACCAACCCCAACCCTAACACTAACAGCCTAAACCCACTCTCACCCCCACATCCGATAAGAGAGAGCAGCCACTCACCGCCATCTTCTCCATCGCCGAACTACTCTCCGTCGACCGGAGGGTTCCGTCGCTGCCGGCATTGTCATAGAAGCCTCACGTCACTGCCGAACTAGCCTCACCCTGGCCTCCTACTCCTCTCCATCGGCTAGCTCCGCAGTTGCCGGCGTCGCCTCATCTCTGCTCCCGGTCACTAGCTCATGTCGTCGTCGCTATGTCGTCGTGCTGCACTTATCTTGTTTGCAGCAAGACTTTCAGGGTTTGCAGTTGCATTCCTTATCCTTTTCTGGACCCTTGCCTTTAAATTCACCTTTCTCCCTTCTTCTATTTCGCAACAAGATTTCGTTATGCAGTATGTAGTGCACATAATCACAGCACCACTTTCTTTTGCAGCAATTTCGGTGCACTGATGCCTGATGGTTGTCTGGTTCTGTGGAATTGAAAAAAAAAAAAAAGGGCTTCAACATGTGGCTCTAGCTTTTGGAATATTTGGAATTCGGACTAAATTTCAGGTAAAAGATGGGATTGTGGCCAATTTCCTTCTTTGATTTGCATTTGCATTTCCCTCTTTGGAGCATAGGTAATAATAATACACTTCCAAACGGACACATGGTCGTTGTCTTGTTGATTTCTTTATCTATTTCGTCTTGGATTTTATTTTAATTTTGTGTTACTAATTCCTTCATCAAGTGCCACGTCCAAGCAACCTTTAGTTAGGGGTGGCAACGGGGCGGGTAGGGGCGGGTTTTCAACCTAAACCCGACCCCGCCCTGCCCCGCCTAAGAACCCGCCCCGTTAAAACCCGCCCCGGTGCGGGGGCGGGTAATTACCCGTCCCGAGCGGGTAGGGGCGGGGTGGGTACCCGCGGGTTCGGGTAGTGTTGCCACCCCTACCTTTAGTCATGTTTATTAACTTGCTAACAAAAATAATTGCACTCTAAAGAAGCTATAATGCATGGTATATAGTATTAGTATAATATACAGAGATATTTTAATGGTGAATTATACGGTAAACATATAAGTTTACATATTTTTCTTTTAATAGAATGAAAGAAAGATTAATAAAGGTAGGATTTATATTTTGAATAATAATAAAATATGGATTTTGTATATATATATATATATAATAACAAAAAGTATGACACTTTGATAGCATATTCATACATGCCTCCTTCTTTGAGGAGAGGGATTTAAACCCCAAATCATGCATTGTGTATCAGGTTTGACCGATTTGTCTTGATTCTTTATCTTAAACCGTCCTATTCTGGACTGAATCGGTGTAAGATTCGGTTTACTAGTTTTAATAACTCTGAATAATGTCACTCAAAAATCAAAATTAGGCACGAAAGTAAAGTGACCCCTCGGATTTTTCTTAGTCTAGGTTATTTTGGTTGTTTTATTTTTATTTATTTTATAACTTTAATCTATTCGACTATGATAAGACTATTGAATCAATCCTTTGACTGATTTATTGACCGATTCGGTTTTCATAACTTTAATTATTTGTGTCAAATTTAACAATGAGATAACATTAAATTCGTTTAAAATTTACTGGACTAAAATAGTACGTCTAAAATATTAAAATATTAAGAACTAATTAGAATTTGGCTAAAAAAAATCGTCCAAAATTGCGGACCAAAATACTGCTGCCATTAAAATACTATCATTTAGATTAATCTCACATTTTTTTATTAATCTACATGTTTAATAAATAAAAAACTGAATTAATAATGATATTAGTACCCATTAAACCACTAATTCAAGTAAAGCAAATACTCACAGGTGAGGCTTTGGTTGTGGGAAATCATGAAGCTTTTTAATAGAAAATTAGAAATTGGGGTTTTAACCTAATCAATCGAGTAGGAACTCATACTATGGCGTGCATGTGTGCTCAGAAAAAAGAAGCGAATTTCTCCACATTTGAAAGAGAGCTGAGATTGAAAGAAAGAATTATGTCTTAGTATTTTATTTGGTTCAAAATAAATATAAATATGAAATGAAAATATTTTTTAAACATCCTTAATTATTAAAGAAAATGTTAAAATTTTTGTCTCCATCCCCAAAATTTTTAGTCTTTTGTATTTCTATTTTTTGGAGATACAGATAGAACTGAAATTTGTGTCTCAAAATTGAAATTGTATCATCAAACACAGTTTTGAGTAGGGGTGTGCATGACCCGACCCGGCTCGAAGACCCGGCCCAGTCCCGAACACTTTAGGGGCTAATTTGGTGTGATTTCATCGGGTCTAGGGTCGGGTATGGGTCTCAAAAATAGACCCGGTCATAATTTCGGGTCGGGTCCGGGCCATAGCTCGGGTCACCCGAGATCGGCCCGGTGGCCCGATCATCATATATAATTAATATTTTGTGTTATTAGTGATGGATAATGGCTATTATTATGTGAAATTTAAGTGTTGTAAACCTTAATATTTTGTGTTATTAGTCATTATATATAAGACTATAAGTTACTATTTTATGTTTAAAATGCATAAGACTTTAGACTAATGCATAATATTGTGTTATTTGTATTGATTTAAATATTTGGTGTTATTAGGCAATATTAGTATTGATTATGGTTATGCTTTAATTTTAGAGAAGAGTTGGTTCTTAGTATATATTTCTAAGTGAATTTTACTATGTCAAATAATGATTGGAGTCTTGGAAATTTGAATATTTTTACATGCTAACTTACAAGAAGGTATCAAGGTAATATAATGTTAACGGCCCGGTTTTCACCCGGTTTTTATCCGGTATAATCGTGGCCCGAAAGTGTATATATTTCATCGGGTCTAGGGTCGGGTTCGGGTCTTAAAAATAGGCCCGGTATATATTTCGGGTCGGGTCTGGGTCACACCAAATCCGGTTTCACCCGGCCCATGCACACCCCTAGTTTTGAGTCCCAGTTTTTCAATTCCAGTTTTAATCTCTGAAAACAAACACTACCTAAGTGATCAAATCAATCGCTCTTTCTAAAATCTAAAAACTGTGTAATTACTTATTGCTAGTAGACTAGTAGTAAGTTCCATTTGTAGTAAAAATTTTAAATTTGGATGAACTAACCAAGACGTAGATTCATTCATGGGCAAGAGGATCGCGTGATGCATGGTGAAAACTGAAAACAACAATATCCACAACAGAAGAATATAGGGCTATAATAAGGGACATGACTCATGAGCTCATTATTTGGTAGCAGTATAACTGCAACCATATAATATCAGAAAATTTAGATTTTAGACATGGAAAGTTGCACTAGTGGCGTAAGAGCAGCACAAATGCGACAACAAAAATTACAGAGATCAGAATGTTTGAGGACCCTCATTCACATTTTGCATAGTAGATACTAGAATGTATTTCAGATATCATTGTAATCAGCCGGTCAGTTTCCCAAAAATGTCACTGCCTTAAGCTCTCAACAATGTAAGCAGCATAAAGATCCCTACCAAAAAGAAGGGGGGAAAAATCTGCTTAGGTAGAATAAATCAAGCATCATTAAACATTGGTGCCAAGAATCAAACACCAGACACACAACAAGCATATGAAGACGAAGGAAATCGTAATATTGCAAAAGGAAATAGCTCACATGGAGTACTTGATGGCGTCAATGGCATTTTCAGCTGGGAGAAAGTCTTCAACATCAACTTTTTTGTTCTCATTCTTCTTGTCTGACAAGGCACACTAAGGATTTACAGCTAACTTGGGTATATGGTATGATAACATTGAAAGGAGGAAGTTTATGGATTGTAGAAACATAGGGGAGACTTTATCCATTGGCACCCAGAAAATATTCATCAATGGGTATAATTATGAATAGCTATAGAATGAATGGCATGCATAATTATATCCTGAATGTAAATAACAGGATACAGTCCTCAAAGAATCTTCTGATTTCAGCCAGCCTATGTGGAGCGAGCTGCTTGATGTCTGTAAAATGGCGAAACTCTGGGTCATCTGCACAAACTGCTATGATCTTGTCATCCTTTTCTCCCTGCCAAAAAAAATCGTTAATAAGCATTAAAATCTTTTCTCCAAATGTTCACCTTTATTGGAAACAGGATATTTTTCAAATTTGTACACTAATGAAAGCCAAATGTGAGTCATAAATAAAATGAGCAAAAGTCATCGGCAGCTCGTTAACCACAATATCTGATGTATAGTCTTAATATGATCGCTCTAATCATGCTGAGGCACACTAATATGATATTAAACAATTTTCATTGTATCTCTCAATTATATTTTGTTGTTACGATGAAATGAGCACTAATTTCAATCATATACCACTCCCATGATAAAGCTATGGGATTAGAAAGGTTAATGGAAAAAAATTTCATCATGTTACATTAAATATACAAGGTAAGGCAATGTTTTCACCATACAGAGGTAATAAGGACATAAAATAAAAAAAAGGACAACCACTTAGACTTTTTGTTCAATTCACTAGCAGAGAAGCAACCGATCAGCTAATTGGCCAAACAAACAGTAAAGACTACAAAAACAAAGCAAATTATTAGTTTGCAGGCAAGAAGGAGGTAACTTTCACCTGGTCAATCATGGGCATCAATCCAATGGCACGAGCGCGCAGGAAGGAACCAGGTAGCACAGGCTCCTTTACAAAGCATAAGTTTCAAATTTAGTCCAGTTCAAATCTTGGCTGAAAACAGACATATTTCTGTTAAATATATAGAACAAAAAAGTTAAGCATTACTACCTGCATCAGAATCAGAACGTCCATTGGATCGCTGTCTTCACAAATGGTCCTTGGGATAAAACCATAGTTGTGTGGGTATACAACTGACGAGTAAAGAACACGATCAACCTGTGATATTCAACTGATGAGTGAGTTATGCTTCGGTACATCCATGGAAAAAATCAATCATAAACAACAGCACTTTCTAAGTATCCCTTTTTGACAAGCACTTGCTAAGTAACTATGTACAGTAAGGCGGCAAATGATTGCATGATATACTAAAAAGAACATTAACAACCACAAACTAAAAGCGCTGAATTGGAAACAACACGTACGGTGGAACAATTTAAGCAATGAAAGATGGGAACCACACCTTTATAAGTCCACTTGCCTTGTCCAGCTCATACTTAACCTTGCTACCTTTGCCAATTTCAACCACCTGCCATGGAAATCCATTTATTTTGCTTAGAAAACACAGTAGCATTGAGAGTTTGGTAGAGTAATCTATGTTCATGAAATGTAACAGTAGTGCTAGGAGATGGCCACATATAGGAAAGCCATAACAATAGAGATAAACTATTCAATTGATTCAAGAGAGAAAATAAAAAGCTTTCCCAATTTAAGTTATGGAAGACTTAAAAACTTACACAGTTGAAAACTACTGGAGCTCCTGGGCCTGGGCATACAGAAACATTTGTGAATTTTCAGTTAGATACCGCTACAGTACAATAATGCTCTTCAGTAATCTCACACCTCAATTATTGAAACTAAAGAGAAATTGTTGCAGCACAATAATATGTACCAATCTCCAAGTCATGCCAGGGATGGGCAGCAACAGTTCTCCGTGAGAGCGAAGAAAGAATTCTCTCATTGAGCTTAGCATGAGAGAAACCTGAGTTCCTTGAACTTGAATCTTCGTGGTTAGCCATATAGAACTTCTGCAGACAATAGCTGCTTCATAAGCACTCAAAAAACATTAAATAAAAAAGCGCAACACAAAAGGGAATAAAAGAGAGCCTGTCAATCTACATAATCATGATTTGTTGCAACCAAAACAAAATTCAGAAGAATCAACTTGAGTTTTAATAATTCATAAAGAACTCTGAATCCTTCTTTTTTTTTAATGGTCGTTAATCCGGCTTTATATAGAAAGGCATACAATCAATCACATCTTGAGGACCATAACAAGAAGATCATATTTGACAACCACAAAGAAGCATAAACCCAGAGAGAGATTGCTTTTTTTTTTTTCTTTCTGGATCGGAAAATGAAGCGAATTGAAAGAGGCAGCAAGATAATAAATAATCAAAGCAACATGATGGATGAAACCTATGAAGGAGAAAAAGGATTCGGGAGAAAGCACCTGCACTTACAATACTCTGCTGAATTAAGAGACGAACTCACTCAACTTAAAATGTAAAAGCGAGAGGTGAAATGGCTTTCCTCGTATAAATGGGAAAAGGGAAGAACAACAGAGGTGTGTACTTTGTACAGTGTACTTCACTACTATCTTCTCAGCTTTTCGTTTTCCAGTCTCACGTGAGTCTCAGCTCAGTGGCCACTCTTTTTAAGTGAATATTAGCCGTCCGATGAGACAGGATGCTTGATTACTGGTGGTAAACTTTGACTTTGACTTTGAAGCAAAATCCATCTTTATTTTAATAAATAAAATAATTATAATAATTACTGAAATAAATAATTTAAAAAATATCTACCGAAATAAATATTCCTCTCTTATTTTATTTACATTATAAACGAGATAAATTTTTACATAACGAGATATAAGAAGACAAAATTTTAACTGCTATAAAAGGAGGTGTAATTTTTGGCACTCTCCACACATATTTTATATCTTTTTCTATCTTATTTTTTTCACAAAAATAACGCAACAGTGGCCAGTAACAGCGTATACATAATTGTATACTTGTGTGTGTTTATCCCAATTGTCGTATGAGAAATGACGACAACGGGGTGACATTTGAGTGTAAGAATCCGATATTGTTGCGCACTCAACGTGTAAGTACGTTGTCGGAGTTGAAGAGTTTGATATTGAACAACCTTGGTGGTACAAAAGCGCGGGAGATCGGAAGGGTGGGGTATAAGTTGCTAGCACCCATGGGTAATGGAGTTTTCCGGTTTCTACTATTTCAGCTTCTAGGGGACAAGCATGTTCGACTCATGTTCGACATCCATGGAAGGATCATGGCGGAACAAGTGATGGAGCTTTATACCGAGGTTGGAGATATTGGTGGTGGTGGTTCTGTACACTCGACCTATGTCCAAGACGATCGACCTCTTGCACCACCACCGATCCATCTCGCCATTCCAGTTGACGAGGCGGAGGAGGGCAACGAGGAGTCAAACGAAGAATACGTGGCGGATAGTGCCGACAGTGATTCTTTCGAAGGGGGCGATGAGGAGGAGTTTGTATCTGAGACGCCTGCCTAGACTGTGGCGCGCCATGTCTTGCCTCCACCTCACCCAATTCTGACGCTATCGGCAGTGCTAAGTCACTATCATAGTCTGGATCTAGACGCCATGCATGAGAGGACTCTGTTTTCTGATACGGGAGAAAAATATTACAACCTAGACGGTGGGGGTAGAATTTCGGGTCGGTCACAGGTTCAAATGCCGAGATGCAGTGCTACAGGGTGTGAAGAACTACAGTATTCGCAGGAGTGTTGAGTACCGGGTGATTGAATCGGACCGATTAAAGTACCATGTGCAATGCTGGCAAGCTGCGAATGGGTGTCAATGGAGCCTCTGTGTGGCCCTTCGACAAAACCTCGGATACTGGTAAGTTCAACTTTAATTGTACTTTTGAGTACTTTTGTGCAATATATTAAGTAGATTTGAGATATGACTGAACCAATACTATTTTGTTGTGTTAGGGAGGCTCGGAGGGTTGGTGGAGTGTACAGTTGTTTAGCACCCACCATGTCTCAAAACCATCGTCAGTTAAACAGCAGTCTCATCTATAGGGTCATATTGCCGTTGATACAGTCCAACTCCTCCGTCAACATTCCAGTGTTGCAAGGTGTGGTACAGGCGAGCTATCACTTCAAATCCTCCTACAGAAAGGTGTGGATAGCGAAATAGAAGGCAATTGTGCAGATCTATGGGGATTGAAAAGAGTCATACAACAAGGTACTGAAGCTGTTTCAGGCACTACAGTAGCAACCCGTTAGTCAAAGTCAGACACTTAAATAGAGTTTAGATCCATGATAAATTAGTCCTTAGTCTATTGGGTTAAAAGATACCGTATATAAAATTTTTTTTTCTTAATGTCAATCTTTTAGAAAATCTAAGTCAATCTTATTTATAAATAACTTTTCATTTATTATTAAGAGATTTAAAGTATATACCATTATGAGTAATATATAGATAGATAGAAC
>NC_029789.2:11195210-11245703 GCF_000816755.2 Arachis ipaensis | reverse complement strand
AAATTTATAGAATAATAATCCATATCACACTCTAAAATCTATCCGATCTCAATAAGGTCGGCCCACGCAGCGCCAATTTAATTTGGCCTGACTTATTTAAATAAGATGAATCTTAAACAATTCATAAGATATCTCCTATTAATTTAGAAGGGCCTTGACAATCCCTAGATAAACGGGAATAGTTATACACCACTAAAGGTGGAACCACTCTAAAAAGTGGTTATCTATTCTACTATAAATACACTAACACCCTCAAGTATATTTAGAATCCAATCTACTAAAAATTTACCTAAAAATCTTGCTAACTTAAGCATCGGAGTTCCTTGCAGATACTATCCCCCCCACCTCCTCAAGAGGAACTCGGATGGCGGCACCTCGATATTAGCAGAAGTCGGACGCTACCTCAAAAGGAGTCTGGACCTTATATTCAGGTCCAAAAGCATCCCAGATTCAGATAACCATTAGAACATTGGCGTCGTTGCTGGGGACTTAGAGATCAACCCTTGATAATGGCAGATGATCAACAAAATGGTCAGACAACTGCTAGAAAAGAACAAGATGCAAACATATTAAAATCAGCGACACAATTATCCTTAACAAAATGTGTGCTGGCTTCCCTATGCATCCAGTTCAAACAGCTTGATTAATTCAAAATTGTTACGAAGAACTAAATTCCACATGAAAACAAGGCATTTTTTGATAAACAAATATCAAAAAGTGCATTGCTGACATACAATGATTCTTCTGCAACAAAGATGAGTGAATAACTCCGAAGGATTTCATGTGAATCCGACCTTTCCATGGTGGTAGCAAAATCAAAGCTTCCACTCTCTCTTGCACCTACTCTTCTACTCTTCATGGCGAACTATTGCTTCCACGCAATAGGATAAGTCACGACATAGAACTTGATTTTCTTCTCAAACTCGGAATCCGCTGTTGGGCCGACATTACAACCTTGGGAAGAATCACGGCAGAGTTTTTGACCGCTACTGACTCTCGGTCCTCCAAGTCGCATTTATAGGGATTCCGATGCTGACGCCACCTTTTTTGATCCTGGATACCAAATTTCTACTTACACGTGCATGCCTCCACTCTAAAGATTCCATCTTCGAGTGCCAATCCACACACAACCACAGATACCCAGTCAGGGTAATGGAGCAGTTGCATGTTTCAAATGCACAAAAAAAAAAAATAACAAAATGTCTCATATTGAGTCAGTAACGAAGAAAGAATGAAAAATATTGTTCGTAAAAATAATGAAATGTTTTTTTCAACTTATGTCTATGCAACAGAATGCAACATCAGCGAATTTAAATACAACCGATCAGGGGGATACTACAAAGTGTCAAACCTTAAGGGTGACAAACTGCCTAGGTCACGACACACCTCCAACACAGGGGATACTACAATTTCTTATGAAAATTGAGTTTTTATAATTAAAACACATTAATTGAAGTTCAACAAACCGCAAAAATTACGGGTCGACCTTATAGAGGTCGCTCGAATGAAGCAACGAGGAACTGATTGGTGGAAAGAAGTTACATACGCGAATTGAAAAAAAGCACCTCGAAATAGCTCGGGCCAAACGGGTTGAAAGAGTTGTGTTTATAAAAAGTCGCAAAAGTAACTTAACTAAATACACCCTTCGAGGCATAAATACGATTTAACAACTCGACCCACACGAGTAACAAATAAATCGTACAAAATTCCAAGCTCACGAGCTCATCTTACAAGTTCTAATAAAAATAAACGATCTAGTCGTATAAAATAGAACAACTTCACAAAAACAAGTTATCCAAAGAAAACTTGTTCTAGCATCCACAACAACATGAGGACAACTCGGTTTAAACGAGTTGTGCCAGTCAACCATATTTTTAACGAACTTGTGTCAAGAACAAGACATGTCAACCTGAAAGCAAAACTTTAAAAGTGATTTGTATCAAAATAAATCATTAAAGCAAAGAATTAAAAAGTGATTTGTGTCAAAATGAATCAGTAAAGCAAAATTGAAACAACTCGATATAAAATGAGTTGTAAAAAGTCAAAAAGGTAAACACAAATCCTCCAATTAAAATAGCTCGAGTAACAACGAGATGTATCATACACAAGGCTGACAACCTTGTAAAAACTAGAAAGAGGAGGAAATAAGCATATTATCCCTTCAACTAATGCACCAATTTATGCTCGACAAAGCATGAAAATCACGAGTCGACCTTTTAATTGGTCGCTCAGATAAAGCGACGAGATTCAAATTGGTGTCCAATGGTTAGAATACGGCCTCATCATTTAAAACAAATCAAGCTCATGAGTTGAACAAAATCGAGTAAAAAATAACCATATGTCCTAAGCGATTTGTATTAAAAATAAGTTGTATAAAATTCTATTACTCTAGAAACAACTTGAACCAAACAAGTTGAACAAATCAGTGAAAGGCTTCATTCAATAATTAGATCCACTTGATTGCTCGAATCCGACTTCATAAAACTTGACCATGAGCAGAGGCATAATGGATAAAGCAATGAAGTCTGATGGTTATAAAGATAATATGATACTTTAAAAGGACTCAAAGTAAACAACTTGTACTTAAAACAAGTTGTGAAGTCCTAAAAACAACTCAAATTTAAATTAGTTGTATAAAATCAGATCAAGAAATAACCATGTTTTAACTAAACAATTTGAAATGAAATAAATCTTAAAACCTTAAAACTACTTGCATTAATAATTACGAATTTTAAAATAAACGATTTGTATCAAAACAAGTCGTACGAAATTATAACTATAAGTTTCAAAAATGATTTGCATTAAAACAAGTCATTAAGCCACAAAATAACTCGACTTAAACGAGTTGCATGAAATCCGATCAAGAAATAATTACGTCTCAAAATAAGCGATTTGTACCAAAAACAAAGTCGTGCTACAAATCTACAATCTTCAAAACAACTCGGCATAAAACGAGTTGTACAAAATCAAAATAAATTTCAGAATGGTAATTTGTATTAAAACAAGTCTTGTATCCTCAAAACAACTCGAACTGAACAAGTTGTACAAAACATTACAATATTCAAATCACATCGAGTCAACTGATCATCTTGGCTTCATACCATAAACTAACTCTTTACAACCCGACATTTCGACTTGATAATCTGATTGCTTGAGTCTGACTTCATGAAGCTCGACCTCGAATAGGGGCACTGTTCATACCATAACCCACAATTTAGCCAGGTCCAAAAGGGTTAAAAGCCCAGTCTACAGAGCAAGAGTCCAGACAATACTCTGGAACCTATCCGATCTCATAAGGTTGGTCCACGCGGCGCCAATTTGGCCTGACTTATTCAAATAAGATGAATCTCAACCAACTTCTAAGATATCTCCTACTAATTTAGAAGGGAGATCTTAACAACCCTTAGATAAAAGGGAACGGTTATCCACCACTAAAGGTGGAACTACTCTAGAAAGTGGTTATTTATTCTACTATAAATGCATTAACACCCTCAGGGTATTCAAAATCCAATCTACTAAAAACATGACTAAAATCTTTGCTAACTTAAGTATCGGAGTTCCTTATAGGCACCACCCGTACCTCGATGCTAGCAGAAGTCGAACGCTGCCTCAAAAAGAGTCTGAACCTCACATTCAAGCCCAAAAACGAACAAATTTCAAGTAACCTTTGTTATCAAATTAATCATTTGTTTAAAATATATATTAGCATGTAAAATATATATTTAAAATGTTTGAAATAATAATATATATATATGTACATAATATTTAGTAATTATTTTTTTATATACACGTAATTAATTGTTTTAACTTTACAATGTACAATGTTTCTTATATTTTCTATTCAAATACAAAATTATGTTTTCTAAAAAAAAGGTCCTCTTATTTAAGAGGGAAAAATAAATCAATGTTCTGAAAATCGGACCGGACCAGTCAGTTCAACTGGATTAACCGAAAATCGATCATCTAGCCGGTCCGGTCCACCTGTAAAACCGTGCTGCAAAAAATCGATCAAACTGGTGGTTAATCGACAAACTGGACGAATCGGTCCGATTTTTTTAAGTACCGGTTTTTCTTACTAATGAAACGGCGTCGTTTGGCTTTTTTATAATAATAAAAAAAACAGGCTGAAGAATGTGTGTAGAAGCCAACCACTTTACCAGTTTACCCTAAACTCCTAATCTCCCAAAATCTTCGAAGAACACTCCACTTCCAACCCTAAGCTCGAGGCTGGAGCTTTTGCATATGACGAACAACCGACGCCGTGAAGAACACTCCCACCGTTGCGGGGTCGTCGCTCACCGTTGCGGGTCGTCGCACACCGTCGCGGGCTCTGGGTTTCTGGCTTCTGTTCGTTCTTCTCTTGCGGTAAGTTCTGGGTTTCTGCCTTCTAGCTTCTGTTTGTGCTGTTTTTCATTTTTTGTTCTGGGCTTCTGTTCTTCTGTTTTTTAATTTTTTAATTTTATTTTTTATATGACTAATCAAATGTTGAATAAATTTGTTGTATGTTGAATTTGAGAATAAATTTGATGTATGTTGAATTTGAGAATTCTGCTCTGCTATGTTCTTTAATTTTTTTTTTATCTTTTCAATTCTGCTCTGTTCAATTTTTTGATTTTGTCAATTCTGCTCTGTTGAATGCCATATAAATTGTATGAATTATGAACTATGAATTGATATATTGGTCTGGATTCTGGGTTGCTCATTCTGAATTTAGATGGAACAGTCACAAAATGATCAGCAACAACAACATAATGCTGTACAAGAATCTCAGACAGGTTCCTCTCGAGGAAAATCTGACCTGGCTTGGGAATATTATTTAGTTGAAGTATTATTTGTTGAATATTGTTTCTTTTGATTACTGTACAATAATACTTAATGATGATTATGACTTCTAGTATCTTTGTTTAGTTGAAGTATTGTTTGTTGAATATTGTTTCTTTTGGTTGCAAAACATTGTATTTATCATTTATGTGTGTTTTAATTTCTTTAGTTATAAATTTTGATATTTGAAGTTGTTTATGACCTTTTAATGATAAATTATGTATTGTTTATTTTGTAAAATTGTTAAATTTTGAATCTTATTAGTTTAAAAATTATTGCATTTAACGTTTTAAAATTATGTATTGAATTTTTTATGATTTTACTCTATATTTAATTAAATTAGTTCAACCACGATTTAACTCCGGTTGAACTATTAAACTATTAAACTAGTTATTTAACTGATTTAATAATCGATCCGATTCTCACAACCTTAAAATAAATACTCCTTTTGAAAATCCAATCCAAATTCCTAAAACTAATTAGTGTCTAGTGATATATTCTGACACAACTTTTTTAAATCTTAGTTCTTATAAATTTGTTTCCCTCAAATTTTGGTATCCAGTAAATTTTAAAAATATTTATTTTAATCTTTGTTATTAGTTTATTCAATTAAGTGTTACACGTCACACATTATTAACATTTAACTTATCACATTAATAAATAATGGAGCAAACTAAAAGTAGGAATTAAAATACGTATCTTTTAAATTTTACTAGATCAAAACCAAAATTACAATTTTATAGGGACCGAAATTTCAAAATAAATATTTAATCCTTCTGAAAATTTTTCTCTTTCTTTTTTGTTAAGAATAGTACTAAACTAACATAATTATTAATGGTCAAAGCTTTTTTCTGTCTCTCAAAATATATCAATTGTTAACAAAAATTGACTAATTATTCTCTTGTCAAGATTTATAATTAAAGATTTATTAGGTTAATTACGATTATAGAACTACTTGTCTAAAAATTTTTTTGAAAATAATAAGAATCAAATTTTCCACTAATATAAAATATATATTAGAATATAAATTTAAATTAAAAATAAATTAAACTATATATATTTATACATAAATATAATAATTAATTTATAGACTGATTTTTTGTATGCGCGTTAGTTTTTTTTAAATTGTTTAATATGTAATTATTTCTAATGAAAAACACTTTAGTTTTGCATTCAATGCTTTTCTATAATTAATTTTATAAATTTTACGTTTTATACGATGCTAAACTCATTACATGACGCCTTTTTTTTTGTTTGACAGTGAGTGTATAATCACTCCCGAAAATATTAATTATATGATTAGAAGTCAACCAACAACTAACAACTATACGAATGAATACAAGATAGCTAAAGATTTTGGGAAAAGTTCAATTTGCATTCACCAAAAGGTAATTCTGAGTTGTTAGTTAACTTCTGAATGTATAGTTAGCCTTTCTATTTATTACCTTAACCAATTTCATGTAAATTTAAATATTTGAATTATGCATCATCTAATCACTTTTAAATTTCAAGAGAAAAAATACATATACCACTCCTCTTGTATGTATAATCATAAAAAGAAAAATCTTACTATCATGAGTTTTAAAGGCATATTTTAAAAACATAAAAAAATAAAAATGATTAAAAATAAAATTTTTATATTTTTTAAAAATATATTATTATACACTTTAAATACAAATTAACCAAATTCTAAGAAAAAATATAGGACAATTTTTTTCTTTAGCATTAAAATTTTCTCTCTGATATTAAAACATCTTCTAACATACTTTAATAGTCAAAAAGAAAAATGTATCAACCCATAAAATACGTATAACGTATCTCAAATTTGAATGTGACTCCCATGATTTCTTGAACAAAACATTTATTTTTCAGATTCTGGAATATTATCAGAGAGAATGCTGTGTCAACGATGTTGTTAATGCCGAGTTGCCAACATGTCCCTTCCCTTAATTAGACACGGAATGAACCCTCATTCCACCCCTCAAACGGCTCCAACTCTTCAACCACAAATACCGAAGTCCTCCTGTCGTAATATGTAACACGCATCTTTTGGATTCCTTCGCTATTCTTCTTAACCGTAGCCAGCAGCTGATGAACGAAAATATTCATATGCTGGTTAGAAACTAGCAATATATCCAATCGTGAGTATAGTCTAACCAACACGCAAATATCGCATCAAATAATTCTAAAATCTATGACCGAGAGTATTGATCTCGGGTCGTCCTCCCTAGGAATTGCCTTAGAATGCGCATCATTAATTAGGAAAGCTTTTATGGTTTTGAGAGTTGGTGCAAGAATTCAAGCTAACAAAAGCAAACAACAATTAATTGAAATAAAAGCCTTGGCCAAGGGTAAGCATTGGAAGTTCCATCATTATAGTTTCCTTCAATTATGATAAGGATTGATTATTGCTTCACTTAGTTAACCCCCTAACAATGGAGGAAAGTCAAGTGAGAGTAACTAACTTGAGTCACAAGTCCTAGCCTCACCCTAAGGAAGTCTAGCTTTAGTGCACTCCAAGTCAATTAGCAACTTCTCAATTCATAATCTACAATTGATATCCACTATTCAAGTGTCTCTAATAACTCAACCCCCAAGCCAAGTAAGGGAAATCTACTCCATAGCTAGGGTTGTCATTGTCACAAACAATTGGTAGGCAATCATAGAAAACATGATGTATATTGAGAGAAGAGAATTGTATTAAAGCTATCTAATCCAAACAATCATCAACAATCAAACAATTGAATGAAACTTCAATTCATTAATCCAAATTCAAAGTAACAAAGTCAACTAAATCTAGATCTAAGAAATTGAATCAAAAGAGCATCAATTAAGAGTAGAAGAAGAGTAGATCTACAACTTGTACCAAAGCAAGAGTGAATTAACAATGGATCTCACCAAGAAATCAAAGGAGAATTGCAATGGAGGAAGTGAAATTCTAGAGAGAAGTTGGAGTTTCTCTCTCTAAAAACAAAATGTAACTAACTCCCTAAAATATCTAGAATTATGACTAATTGTCCTAACACTCCTAATCCTTGGTCTTCTTAAGCTTTTTCCTCCAAAATTCTGCTCCAAAACAGGGCCTGGGACTCCTTGAAATCGCTGGACACGTGTTCCTTTTAAAAAATCATGTGCGCACATCGACGCGTACGCGCACTGTACGCGTACGCGTCCCTGGGGTCTTTTGCGATCTGCGCGCAGGCGTAAGGTGCGCGCAAGCGTCATAGGGAATATAGCCCAACCATATAAGTGCGCCGGCTCCTCGCTCGGCTCCACTGCGCTGGCTCTGGATGCACGCATTCACGCGTACGCGCAAGGTGCGCGTGCGCGTGCATGTCTAAAACCCAAATCTTTGATTTGTTCCATGCTCCCTCCATTCATGCATGCTTCCTTCATTCCTCTTAGCCATTTTTTTCCTATAATTTCTGAAATCACTTAACAAACGGATCAAAGCATCTAATGGTAATAGATGAGGATTACAATATATCAATTTTGATGCAAAAGAAGCATATTTTCATCTATGAGGCAAAATGGAGAAAGGAACACAAAATCACGCAGTTTTATATGAATAAGTGTGGAAGATCATTGATAAAATCCTTAGATATTATACATGATAAACCCTAAAAAGGGGTTTATCAACCTCCCCACACTTAAAGTATAGCATGTCCCCATGCTAAAGGAAAGCAAAAGATGAAAGGACCACAAGGGAGTAGGACTCATATGATGCAATCTACCTACATGAATGCAACTAGGGTGTATGCTACTATCTACTTGGTCAAGGGAAATTCAATCTATCTAGAATACGCATATATATGCACATAGGGCAAGATGATGGTCAATATATGAACTCTACCAATTCTAGTTATCGAAGTGAAATATGCATAGCTTGCATGAAGAATGCTTGCGAGAGCTGGGAACAAGGAATTGAGCTTCGAACCCCTCACCGGAAGTATTTGCACTCCATTCGCTTGGTGTATAGGGTTGATTACTCAATCCCCCTACTTCATGCTCTTCCAAAATTTGTTCTTCCTCTAACAATCAACAATTGTTCTATGCATGCATCCATATATCATGAGGTCTTTCCTTGTGTTGTAATGGGGTTAGGGTTAAGGTAGGGTTATATATTTGGCTAAGTGGGCTAAAATTTGAATCCCTTGATTAACTTGAGCTTCCCACCTAACCTATATAACACCCTATACAATTATGTACTAACCTAACTACCCATTCCTCACTTTTTCACATACCCATGCATTTACTTTTGATCATTATACATATGCATTGACTCGTCTTCAAGCCTTGCCTTGGGGCATTTTGTCTCCTTTTATTGCTCCTCTTTTATTATTATATGTTTTTTCTTTTCTTTTCATTTTTTTTCAACTCAACACAAGAACACCAATACATATGGTCTATACATTTAATCAACACACGAGTATGTATATACTTCCTAATATTTTCAACAAAAAAAACAACATGCTCTTATCTCAACCAATGCTTCCCCCCTCCCCCCCCCCGTTTTCCCACACTCACATAGTACACACGCACTAGCCTAAGCTAATCAAGGATTCAAATAGGGACATTCATGGTTTTTTTTTCGCCTTTGGCTTGTGATGTGCTAAAATTAAGAATAAGCGGGTTAAGCGTAGGCTCAAAATCGGTTGCAAAGGTTGTTATAAGGTAAGGTCATTTGGCTAAGTAGCTAAGTGAATTGATGGCCTCAATCATGCACATGCATTCATACACATAACAATGGACATATAGAGTCAAACAATTAAGGATTACAATCATAGAGAGAGAACAATGCACACAAGAAGGAAAGTAAGTGGTTATAGGATGCAACCAAGCAATTAGGCTCAAAACTCACTTGCTTGTGTTCTTGGCTCAAAATCCATCTTCCAAATTATATTCTTTGAACAATTTTAGCATAAAAAATTTTCAAAATTGGTAGGGTTGCCCCAAAATTCTAGTTTTCTAAGAGAGACGTCATTACTTTAGCCAAGTGGATTTATTAGGAGATACTAATATGCAAAGGATGTTGAAAATGAAAAACCTAATATGCAACCTATTCTAGTTAACAAGAGAGATTCAAGAAATTTATTCGGGTGTTACCTATGAAGACCGGTCAGCCGACCGACCTCCCCACACTTAGAAGTTGGCACGGTCCTCCGTGCCTTGAGTGAGACGCAGTTGTTGATCGGCTTCCAAGTGTCCATCCTCTTCATCATTATCCTCTAGGTCCTTGTTGTGCTTTGCTAGTGGACCGTGAGGGTGCCTTCTTGGGTGCCTTTCCATTGTCTCTTTTGATCACCTTCCTAGAAAAGAGGGAGGAATGGGAAAATTAGGCCCAAAGAAGCACGAAGAAATGATAAGCATGCTAGTGACAAAGTATAAAAGAATAAGTGACTTAGATACATGACAGCTGCAACATGTAACTAGGGCAATAATGAAGATCATGGTCAATCACTGGCATGTGATGTATGAGTGGTATATGCATGCAAACAAGAAGCATGAGAAGCACACACTCTTAACATCAATAACAAGAAGTGAGAATTAGGGGATGAGCATGTAGGAATGAAACAAGAAATGTAGTAAGCTCAATGCACATATGAACAAACAAGTGAATGAGAAAGAACACTAAGATAGAAAACACTAAGTCAAAGTAACTCCAAAAAGTCATGTGGGTCTTCCATCAAACACTTGGTGTGCACCCCTATTTGTGACAAAATTGAGAGAAGGGTGACAATGCAACATCCCATAAAGCATCATCAATCATCATATCACACCACAAATTGTAAGAGAAAGCAAGTAAATAAAAAAACTCATCAATGCAAGAGTAATCTCCACTTGTAACACCCATAAGAAAATGGAAAGAAAGAGAGAAGGAAAATTCAACAAACAAAGAAAACATAAATGAAACTAATTAAGAGGAAGAGTAAGGGAATGTAGCTAAGGGAAGGAAGAAGGAAAAAGAAAAACCAAACAAAAATAGAAATGAGAAGTACCTTGAGAGGAAGAAGAGAGATGGGGTATGGAGGTGAGAGAAAAGGTAGTGAAGAGTAAGAGATAGAAGAAGAGAAAGAGAGGCGTGGGACCGCCGGAGGTCGGAGGTGGTGGTTGCCGCCGGTGATGGCGGAGAAGAGGTGGTAGAGATGGTAGAAGGGGGTGGAAGTGAAGAAGAGGGGTGGTGGTAAGAAGAAAGAAAGAAAATGGAAGGAGAAAGGCGCGCTCTAATGCCATTGGTTTGCGGAACCAATGCGTGCGCGCCATGCACGCGTGCGCATGCATGGGCAAAAATCAGTAAGGGTGCGGACGCGCACCGTGCGCGGATACGCGAATTGGTGAAATGCAGGTGTGCCCTCAGCATAAGTTGGGCACAACTTTGGCTCAACTCTCGGGAAAAAGTACCAAAAGATGAATTTTGACAAACAACGCGGACGCGCACGGTGCACTGACGCGTCGATTTGTGTTATGATTGAAGTACGTGTGCGCATCTGGTGCGCGTACGTGTGAGGTGAGTTAGGCCAGTGGCATGAGATTGGCCCAACCTGGGCACAACTCTCGGGAAAAATGGCCCAGGATTGCAAATCGCAGTAGTGACCCATACGCGGCAAGTGCGCATACGCGTGCGTTGGCACAAATGGCTATGGACGCGTACGCGTATAGTGCACGCACGTGCGATGCTAGTTATGCCCAGGGCCCAAAGCTGGCCCAGATTTTGCACAACTCTCTGGAAATTGCCCAGGAGCTGCGAAGACCTAAGGACGCGTACGCGCATAGTGCGCGCACGCGTGCCCCCCCTTTTTTTTTTGAATGGGTAGAAGAATGCCTAATTATCATGTATTCAATGGCCAAACAAGCCAAAGAGGCCAAGAACACCCAAAATCAATGCGAAACCTAAAGAGGGGGTGTTCTTCTACCACACAATCAACTCATTTGTTGAAAAAGCAATGCAAGTTTTCATGAACAAAATATCCAAGGTATTCACAATCAATAATCAAGCAAAGTTATAGCTAAGCAATTACACAACAATGAAGAGTTCAAGAACTATATACAAAAGGTAAAAAGGATAGATCTCACCATGGTGGGGTGTCTCCCACCTAACACTTTTGTTTAATGTCCTTAAGTTGGACTTTCACTAGCTTATTGCTCTTTGCCAAGAGGTGCATCTTCCAAAAGGAATACCTCAATCTCTTTGTTGCTCTTCATTTGCTCACCATGATACAACTTGAGACGGTATCCATTGACCTTGAAGATGTCCGAACTTGAGGGATGGCGTAAATGGTAAACCCCATAGGGTGCCCATTGACCTTGAAGATGTCCGAACTTGATATGGGCCTTCCCATTTCGACCTTAGTTTTTCGGGCAACAATCTCAATCTAGAATTGTAAAGAAGGACTAGATCACCGGCTTTAAATTCTTTGCCTCTTATGTTCCTATCATGCACGGCTTTCATTTTTTCTTTGTAAAGTCTAGAGTTCTCATAAGTTTCAAGCCTCAAACATTCCAACCCCACTAGTTGTAGCTTTCTCTCAACTCCGACTCCACCCAAACTCGGATTGCATTCCTTGATGGCCCAATATGCCTTGTGCTCTATCTCCACCGGTAAGTGGCAAGCTTTGCCATATACCAACCGAAAGGGACTCATGCCAATTGGCGCTTTGTATGCCGTTCGGTAGGCCCATAATGCATCGGTGAGCTTAGCACTCCAATCTTTCCTATTGGGTTTCACAATCCTTTCCAAGATGCGTTTAATTTCCCGATTAAAAACCTCGGCTTGGCCGTTTGTTTGTGGGTGGTAGGCCGTGGCTACTTTATGTATGATGCTATATTTCTTCATGAGCCCTTCCATTCTCTTATTGCAAAAGTGTGAACCTTGGTTGCTCACGATTGCTCGTGGCGACCCAAATCTACAAATGATATTGTTTCTCACGAAAGAAAGGACCACGTTAGCATCATCCGTCCGGGTAGGTATCGCTTCCACCCACACATAATCAACGGTAAGTAGAATGTAGAGAAAACCATTAGAATTTGGGAATGGCCCCATGAAGTCGATTCTCCACACATAAAAAATTTCACAAAATAGCATGGTTTGTTAAGGGATTTCATCCTTCTTAGAGATATTACCAAATCTAATGCATTGAGAACAAGATTTACAAAAATGAGAAGAATCCTTGAAAAGATTTGGCCACCAAAAGCCACAATCTAGGATTTTTCTTGCCGTTCTTTGAGGTCCAAAATGGCCTCCTCCTTTGGAGGAGTGGCAAGTTTCCAAGATTGAGTGGAATTCAGTTTGTGGAATGCACCTCTGAATTACTTGATCTGCCCCATATCTCCAAAGGTATGGGTCATCCCACACATAGTATTTGGATTCACTTTTTAGCTTATCCCTTTGGTGTTTGGAGAGATTAGGAGGGAAGGAGCGAGATACTAAGTAATTGGCAATTGGTGCATACCAAGGAATGGTTTCCGAGATTGCATGTAAGCCCTCAAAGGGAAAGGAATCATTAATAGGAGTGATATCGCCTTTTGTGTGCTTAAGGCGACTTAAGTGGTCCGCCACTAGGTTTTGCGTACCACTCCTATCCTTAATTTTCAAGTCAAATTCTTGCAACAATAAAACCCATCTAATTAATCTCGGTTTAGATTCCTTCTTAGCCAACAAATACTTTAATGCCGCATGATCCGAGTACACTACCACCTTTGAACCAAGTAGATATGCTCAGAACTTGTCCAAGGCAAAAGCAATGGCCAAAAGTTCTTTTTCGGTGATAGTGTAGTTGGATTGGGCTCCATCTAGTTTTTTTTATGCATAAGCTATGACATATGGATTCTTACCCTCGCGTTGTGCTAACGCGGCTCCCACGGCAAAATTTGAGGCATCACACATTATTTCGAATGGCCGACTCCAATTCGGCCCTCGCACGATGGGAGCTTGGGTCAATGCTACCTTGAGCTTGTCAAAAGCCTTCATGCATTCCTTGCTCAAATCGAACTCAATGTCCTTTTGCAACAATCTTGAGAGAGGCAATGCTACCTTACTAAAGTCCTTTATGAATCTTCGATAAAATTCTGCATGTCCAAGAAAAGAGTGGACTTCCCTCTCGGAGAAGGGGTAAGGCAAGCTAGATATAACATTAATCTTTGTCGAGTCTACGAAAATACCATCTTTGGAAACAATATGTCCTAAAACAATTCCTTGCCTAACCATGAAATGGCACTTCTCAAAATTCAAGACAAGGTTAGTTTTAGTACATCTTTCCAAAATTTTTTCAAGATTGTCCAAGCAATGATCAAAAGAATCACCATATACCGTGAAGTCATCCATGAATACCTCCATGCATTGCTCTAGAAAATCCGTAAATATGCTCATCATGCACCTTTGGAAAGTTGCCGGTGCATTGCATAAGCCGAATGTCATACACTTGTAGGCATAAGTTCCAAAGGGCAAGTAAATGTTGTTTTATCTTGGTCCTCTAGAGCAATGTATATTTGGAAGTACCCCGAATAGCCATCTAGAAAGTAATAATGGGATTTACCGGATAATCGATTGAGCATTTGATCGATAAACGGAAGTGGAAAATGATCTTTTCTAGTGGCCGAGTTCAACCTTCGGTAGTCTATACATATTCGCCAAGAGTTTTGCACCCGTGTTGCTATGAGCTCCCCGCTTTCATTTTTTATTGTGGTTACTCCGGACTTCTTTGGCACAACTTGAACGGGACTCACACATTCACTATCCGAAATGGGGTAGATGATGTCCGCCTGGAGTAACCGTGTTATTTCTTTCTTGACAACCTCCAAAATGGTAGGATTCAATCGCCTTTGAGGTTGTCTCATGGGTCTAGCTTCTTCTTCCAAAAAGATCCGGTGCTCACACAATTGGGGACTTATCCCCACTAGATCCGCCAAACTCTACCCTATTGCCCTTTTTTTCTTCCTCAAAACACATAGAAACTTCTCTTCTTGTTGAGAATTTAGTTCCCTTGCTATGATCACCGAGAACTTATGGGCTTCATCAAGGTATGAGTACTTTAGGTGGGGCGGTAGTGGCTTCAATTCTAGCTTTTTCTCTTGGCTTGTCACTTGAACTTCTTCACTTGGATCTTCACTATCTTCTTCAACCATATGTTTTTCATCTAGCTTTGCACAATGCACTTCGGCCACAATGTTGTCAATTAAATCACACCGGAATATGGAATGGTTCTCCGGTGGGTGCTTCATTGCTTCTTCTAGGCTAAAACTTACAACTCTCCCATCTATCTCAAATGAGTAGGTTCCCGAATGGGCATCCAACTTGAATCTAGAGGTCCTCAAGAACGGCCTCCCAAGTAGGATAGATGATGCCCTCTCGGATTCACTTGGTGGCATCTCAATGATATGGAAATCAATTGGAAATATCAAACCCTTTATGTTGACCAACACATCTTCTGCAATACCCGCCACGATTATTATGCTCTTGTCTGCCAAGACAAACCTAGGCGCCGACCATTTCAACGGTGGAAGCTTCAATAGATGATAAACGGAAAGAGGCATAATGCTAACGCATGCACCAAGGTCACACATACAATCAATGAATTGGACTCCATCAATGACACAAGAGACTAGACAAGGGCCCGGATCAACACATTTTTTTGGAATGACCCCCATTAAAGCTGAAATGGAACTCCCCAATGGAATGGTTTCCAACTCATGAATTCTATCTTTGTTCATACACAAGTCTTTAAGAAATTTCGCATATTTATCCACTTGATGTATGGCATCAAAGAGGGGGATAGTTACCTCCACTTTCTTAAACATTTCCACCATTTTTGGGTCAAGTTCTACACGCTACTTAGCCTTTCTTGGCAATATAGGAAATGGGATTAGTTGAGCCACTTCTTTTAAGACTTGCTCCTTTCTAGGGACTTCACTCCTTGGTTGAGGGTCTTCATCTTCAACTATCACATGTGATTCCTCCTCCTCTTCTATCTCTTCTATCTCAACTCCATCTTCCTCATGAGTGATTATCATTGGGCTAGGTGCCTTTGAGTCCCTCTCTTTTAATTGAGTCCCGGACCTCAAGGTTACGGCGTTGATGCCACCCTTGGGGTTGGGTAGAGGTTGAGAAGGTACGGCACTAGGATTTGAGGTTTGAGGAGTGGAAGTGGAAGGTGGCTCCATGCGAGCAATGAGAGCTTGGAGGGTGGAAGTAAGACCATTGAGACTTGAGTTGAGTGTGTTTTGGAGCTCTTTTTGTCCTTGGAGTATGGACCGGAGTGTGTCATCTTGATTTGGAGATGTGGAAGGGTATGTGATTTGTGGTGCTTGGGGTTGGTTAGGTTGAGGTAGTTGTCTATGAGGTGGTATGTAGGTTTGGTAGTTCTTTCCTTGATTCGGTTGTTGGTTCGGAGGGTTTTGTGAGTATCGGTTTTGTGGAGTGTTGTTGTTCCATCTTTGGTTGCCTCCATTGTCCCTACCCCCTTGTTGATAATTGTTCCGCCAAACTTGATTAGAGTTGTTACTCCCTTGGTTATAATTGCCTCCATGTTGGGGATACCCTTGGTTGTAATTGTTCCCTTGTGAATGGTATCCTTGATTAGCACGTTCATAGTAGGAGCGATCATAGAAGTTATGGGTAGCCGCTAGAGTGTTATCTTCTTGGAGACTTGGACACTCATCCGTGTAGTGGGAGTAACATGAACAAATGCCACATACTTTTTGGGGGACCAATTATTGGCTTTGTTGGTGTTGAGGAGGTAGTGGTTGTTGTTGGGATGGAGGTTGTTGTTGATTCACTTGGAGTTGCTTTAGAAGACTTGTCATCTCACACAAGGTCTTAGTAAGGGTAGCGGTCTCGTCCCCTTAACCCTTGCTCCTTTTGTCTTCTTAAGCTTTTCCCGCCAAGGTGCTTCTCCAAAAGTGGGATCCTTAACTGCCTCCACACCTAAGTCACGTGACTTCATTAAAAATCATTTTCGCAAATCGGCGCGCACGCGCAAGGTACGCGTACGCGCCGTTGAGACGTCTTGTAATGTGCGCGGAGGCGTGATGTACGCGTGCGCGCCTCATGAAGATCCTGGCTTAGCCGCTTTTCAAGCCGGCTCGTGGCTGGGCTCTTGGCTTCGGCTTCACGTTGCCCTATCCGCGCGGGCGACTCATGAAGTGCAACCTACTTATATGCATGGCAACTACGACTAGTGCTACTATCCACTTGGTTGGGAACAAATTAGCCTTCTTAGGACATATGTGAGCATATGGGGCACGATGGTGGTCAAAGCATGGGACTTGCCACTTTCTAAGCATCAAATGCAATATGTGCAACCTTGCGTGAGGAATGCTCGCGAGAACCGGGAATCAAAGGATTGAGCTTCGAACCCTCACCGGAGGTGTTTACACTCTAATCACTCGGTGTTTGGGGTTTATTCTCTCAATTCTCCCCTAATCATGCTTTCCAAGATTTGTTTTTCGTCTAACAATCAACAATTATTCAATGCATGCATACACTTATCATGGGGTCTTTTCCTTAGGTTGTAATGGGGTTAGGGTCAAGGTAGGGTCATATATAGCTAGTGGACTTAGGATTTGAATCTTTGATTAACTTAAACTTTCCCACCTAACCTATATAATGACCTATACAATTAAGTACTAATCTAACTACCCATTCCTCACTTTTTCACATACTCATGCATTTTCTTTTTCATTTCACAATACTTATGCATTGATTCTTATTGAGCTTCACTTTGGGGCATTTTGTCCCCTTTATTGCTTTTCTTCTTTTTTTTTTTCTATATACATTTTTTTTTCTTTTCTTTTCTTTTTTTCTTTTTCACTTTTATTTCTTTTTCTTTCAAACTATATACAAGAACATTAATGCATAAGGTCTATACATTTGATCAATACATGAGTATGTACCAATTCCCCAATATAAAAATACAAAACACAAACACCCTTTTATCCCAACCAATGTCCCAAAGTTTTCCCACTCTTTGATGACACTCACACTCACTAGCCTAAGCCAATCAAAGATCCAAATAAAGGACATTCATTGTTTTTTGCTTTAAGGCTTGTAATGTGCTAAAATAAGAACAAGTGGGTTAAGCGTAGGCTCAAAATCGGCTAACAAAGGAGAGTAAAAGGTAAGGCTATTTGGATAAGTAAGCTAATGAAATGATGGCCTCAATCACATAAATGCATGAATACAAGGAATAATGGGACATATAGATTCAAACAAATCAAAGATTACAATCATAGAAAGAGAACAATGCACACAAGAAGGAAAAATAAGTGGTTATAAGATGTAACCACACCATTAGGCTCAAATCTCACAAGCTTGTGTTCTTAGCTCAAAACCATGTTCCGAAATATAATTCTTCATGCAACTTTTGCATCAAAGCATTTAAAATTTTGCAATGCCATGGTTGCCCCAAAGTGTTGGTTTTCCTAAGAGAGAATTTCATTGTTCCAACCAAGCGGACTTATCATGCGAATGTTGCTAACTAAAACCTAATCATGCAACCTATCCTAATTTATTTAGGTGTTACCTACGGAGATCGGTCGGTCGACCTCCCCACACTTAAAACTTAGCACGGTCCTCCGTGCTAGAGGTTAGGCGCAGTGGGTGGTGGAGCTCCGAATGTGCCACATCTCCAATGCTATTGCTATCTCCGCTTGAAGTTGCGGTGGAGGTGGAGATATCGGGTTCCTCCATTGGTGGGGTGATCATGCTTAGAAGCCTCTTCACATGAGCATAGCGGCGTTGGTTACGCCTCTCATAACGGTCTACTTTGTTGTGAAGGTCTTCAAGGCGTTGGGCGGCCGATTTTTGTGATGTAGATGAAGTGGTAGCGTGGCCAGTTGGTGTGGGTAGTTCAATGTCCATGGTGACTTCCGGAGGCTTGAGGCATCTCTTGGTCGGAATGATATCACCCTCGACCGGTATTGAGGTTCGCCTATCTTTAGTCTCCCAGTTGACACCGGCTTTCGCAACTAATGCCGTCACTAAAGCGGGGAATGGTAGATTTCCCTTGGCATGAATGCGCCCCATGGATTGGCGGATGGCATGCGGAACGTCGACCGGTTTCTCGGTCAAGATGCACCATATCAATAAGGCAAGCTCGGCGGTGATGGATGACCATGTGTGCTTGGGAGCACGTAGTGAGCTAGAATTTGGGTCCATGCCGTAGCTTCTTGAGTGAGGTGGCGGACATCTAGACCCTTGGGTCTTTGCTTTATGGTTCCCCGAATCCAATATGCGTCGGGTAAAGCAATGACGCGGAGGATCGTGCTCCAATCGAATGTGCGGTCAACGCATGCAGCCAAGACTTCTTGGTAGACGTCATACGCATCCGTTGACGGTGCAATTCCAAGGACTTCTCGGATGGCTTCCACTGTGACCGACACCTATTTTCGGCGCACAAATATTGATGTGAGATGGGGTGAGTGGAAGTTGGAGTAGAATTCCACCACCCATGAGAGATTGGCCTCCGTTGGTTGCCTCAATAGGAATCTCCAATGCCTCCGGTCAATGTGTGGCATCACAAGCGGACTGAGGTGAGCCGGTAAGACAAGGAGGGGTTCCGGATGGTAATTCCTTTCAATAATTCTGGAGTAAACAAGTTCGCAGTAGCGGTTGGGAAACTTGTTCGAATCCTTTGGAGGGTTGTCCTTCTCTAGAACGTCAACGGGGCCCTTAGTCTTCTTTAGGAGGGGCTTGGCCGTTAGTTCTTGGCGGGCTTTATTGGAGGCTGGCTTCTTGGGGCCTTTCCCGTTGTCCTTTTTGATAACCATCCTGTGGAAGCAAGAAAGGAGAATATCAAACCCAAAGAAGCGGAGATACATGAGCTCTATGTGATGAAAAGTTATGCCATAGAATATGGGTGTCTTAGTTACATGACAGCTGCAACATGTAACTAGGACAATGTGTGAAGCGCAAGGCAAATAATTTTCATGTGGTGCAAGGGTAGTTTAGGCATGCAAGGAAGAAGCATGAGAAGCATACACCCTTATGGACCATAAATGGGAGGCAAGCCAAGAAAATGGCAAGAATGGTTTGTGGAAAGTGGGGATGCACTCAAAAGTGGTTGGTGAGAGGCAAGGTAGTCACAATGAGTCCAAAATTCAAGTATGCCTTTCATCGAACACTTGGTGTGCATCCTTCAAGTAGTATGTGATTGTGTGAAAATGAGAGCAATGTAACTTTCCACAATCCATTATTATTGATTATAGTGCATATTGATTGCAAGAAATTAAGCAACACCATTCATCTATTCATGTAATGAGTTTGAGACCTAAGTGCTCATGAAGAGCAAAGAAGAAAGAAGGAGGTAACTAGAGAGGGGAGGGAGAGAGGAAGAAAAGAAGAAGGAAGTCTACCTAAAAGGTGGTGCAACTAAGCGAGTGAGAACTACAAGAGATGAATGGACTAAGAGGGAGCTTAGTATAATACCTTGTGAGATGGAGAAGGATGTGGAAGAAGAAGAGAGGTGGAATGAGAATGAAGGGGTAAGTGTGTCCCTTTTATATTTTTTCTTTTTTAAGTCGTGGATCACCGGCGCGTGCGCGCGCGCTGCGCGCTCGCGCAGGGAGCGAGGTGAGCTAGGGGCTTAGAGTTGGCCCAACCCAGGCCTAACTCTCTGGAGAATGGCCTGAAGGTCGCGGTTCTAAACCTGCGCGCACGCGGCAAGTACGCGTCCGCGGGCAATGAGGGGAATGGAGAACTACGCGTGAGCGTACAGTGCGCGCACGCGTACATGAGATTGGGCCTTAGGCTTAGAATGGGCTTGAGGCACGCCCAACTCTCTGGTCCATGGCCTAGTTTGGTGGCAGCGCGCAAGGACGCGCGCGCGGCAAGTGCGCGTCCGCGTGCATTGACGAATTCGTGAAATGGCGCGCTGGCGCGATGCGCGCGCTCGCGCAGATGGGGTTGGGCCTGGGGCCTAGAGCCAGCCCAGAAATGACTGAACTCTCTGGGGCTTGGGGTGAATAGGAAGGTTCATTATTTTGGAGGGAGGGTTCATGGTAGGAAGGTGGTTCTTCTTGGTAAAGGTATGGCGATGATGAGTATTGAGGTGGTTCTTGGGAGTAATCTTGATATGGTTGTGGTGATTCTAGAGGTTCTTGCTCATAATGGCCATAAAAATATGGTATGGATGATTGGTTATATGATGGATATGGGTCATGGGGTGGTGCTTGGTGATGAAAGGCTTGTGAGAATGGTTGAGGTTCATGTTGAGGATGAGATTCATAGGCGTATGATGGTGGTTGTTGAGTGTCACAAAAAGAATCATCATAGCCGCTAAGTTGGCATGCATTAGGATGGAAATTATACCTATAAGTATCCGGAGGTTGTTGCCAATAGGAGTGATCAATTCCTTGAGGCTCTTCCCATCTTTGTTGGTTCCATCCATGGTACATGTTGCCATTAAAGTCCACATTTCCTACAACACACTTAGAACCAAACTCAAAGCCAAAGTGGTGAGAATTCATTATGGAAAAACAAAATAAAACTAACAAAATCTAGTAAACAAGCAAAAGACAAACTATTTACACTATTCACATATGTACAATAACCAATAACACAACACCATTGCGCTTCCCCGGCAACGGCGCCATTTCAAGGTGCTTCTCCAAAAGTGGGATCCTTAACTGCCTCCACGCCTAAGTCACGTGACTTCATTAAAAATCATTTTCGCAAATCGGCGCGCACGCGCAAGGTACGCGTACGCGCCGTTGAGACGTCTTGTAATGTGCGCGGAGGCGTGATGTACGCGTGCGCGCCTCATGAAGATCCTGGCTTAGCCGCTTCTCAAGCCGGCTCGTGGCTGGGCTCTTGGCTTCCTCATCATCATTCTCACCTATGAACGCGTGCCTGACAAACACTTCTGTTCTACATGAAAACAAGCTTGAATGCATATCTCTTAGCCTCCTGATTCACGATCAGAGTCTTCGTGGTATAGGCTAGAATTATTGGCGGCCATTCTTGAGATCCGAAAAGTCTAAACCTTGTATGTGGTATTCCAAGTAGGATCTGGGAAGGGATGGCTGTGACGAGCTTCAAACTCGTGAGTGCTGGGCGTAGTGACAGACACAAAAGGATTACTGAATCCTATTCCAGTATGATCGAGAACCGACCGATAATTAGCCGTGCGGTGACAACGCATTTTGGACCATTTTCACTGAGAGGACGAGAAGTAGCCATTGACAACGGTGATGCCCTACATAAAGCTTGCCATGGAAAGGAGTAGGAATGATTGGATGAAGACAGCAGGAAAGCAGAGGTTCAGAAGGAACAAAAGCATCTCCATACGCTTATCTGAAATTCTCACCAATGAATTGCATAAGTATCTCTATCCTATTTTATATTTTAATTATATTTAATTATCAATTCACCATAACCATTTAAATCCGCCTGACTGAGATTTACAAGGTGACCATAGCTTGCTTCAAGCCGACAATCTCCGTGGGATCGACCCTAACTCACGTAAGGTTTATTACTTGGACGACCCAGTACACTTGCTGGTTAGTTGTGCGAAGTTGTAACAAAGAACTAAAATTATGAGCGTGCGCATGAAGTTTTTAGCGCCGTTACCAAGGAATGAACGATCACGATTTCGTGCACCAAGTTATTGGCGCCGTTGCCGGGGATTTTTCGAGTTTGGGCAACTGACGGTTCATTTTGTTGCTCAGATTAGGTAATTTTATTTTATTTTTAAGCTTTTTATTTCTTATTTTCGAAAATAATACAAAATTTTTTTTCTTCTTTTTCGTTTTTCCCAAAATATTTTTCAAAAATCCAAAAAAAGTTATAAAATCATAAAATCAAAAATTAATTTTGTGTTTCTTATTTGAGTCTAATGTTAAGTCATAAGTTTAGTGTCAATTGCATGTTTATCTCTTTCTTGCATTTTTCGAAAATTCATGCATTGCATTCTTCATGATCTTCAAGTTGTTCTTGACGAATCCTCTTGTTTGATCTTCACATTTTCTTGTTGTGTGTTGCATTTTGTTTTTCATATGCATTCTTGCATTCATAGTGTCTAAAAAATTAAAAATTTCTAAGTTTGGTGTCTTGCATGTTTTCTTTTCTTAAAAATTTTCAAAAAATAAGTTCTTGGTGTTCATCTTGACATTCAAAGTGTTCTTGGTGCTCATCTTAACATTCATAGTGTTCTTGCATGCATCATTTTGTTTTGATCCAAAATTTTCATGCATTGAGTCTTTTTGATGTTTTTCTCTCTAATCATTAAAATTCAAAAATAAAAAAATATCTTTTCCTTTTTCACTCATAATTTTCGAAAATTTGAGTTGACTTTTTCACAAGTTTTTAAAATTTAATTGTTTCTTATGAGTCAAGTCAAATTTTCAATTTAAAAATTCTATCTTTTTCAAATCTTTTTCAAAAATAAAATCTTTTTCATTTTTCTTTTATGATTTTCGAAAATTTCAAAATGATTTTCAAAAATCTTTTTCTTATTTTTGTTTCATATTTTCAAATTCATTGCTAACTTTTAATATTCTGATTCAAAAATCTCAAGTTGTTACTTGCCTATTAAGAAAGATTCATTCTTTAAATTTTAAAATCCTATCTTTTAGTTTCTTGTTAGTCAAGTAATCAACTTTAATTTTCAAAAAAATCAAATCTTTTTAATTTTCTTTTTAAATATTTTTCAAATTAAATTTCAATCATATCTTTTTCAATTTCAATCATATCTTTTTCAAAATCAATTTCAAAATCTTTCATAACTTTTCACCCTTTCAAATTTGATTTTCAAATCTTTTTCAATTAACCACTTAACTTTTTGTTTGATTTTAAAAGTTTTCTATTTCAATCATATCTTTTTCAAAACCACCTAACTACTTTTCTCTCTCCTAATTTTCGAAAATCACTTCCCTCTTTTTCAAAAATCTTTTTAATTAATTAATTGTTTCTTCTAACTTTTTCGAATACTAATTAATAAATAAAATAAAAACAAAAATATTTTTCTTTTTTTTCTTCTTCTAATTTTTGAAATTCTCTCCCCCTCATCTCTTTCTAATTATTTTATTTATCTACTAACACTTCTATTCTTCTTAAAAATTCGAATCCTCTCCCTCTTTCTGTGTTCGAATTTTTCTTCTTCTATTCTTTTCTTTTTCTACTCACATAAAGGAATCTCTATACTGTGACATAGAAGATTTCTCTTCTTTTCTGTTCTCTTCTTTTTCACATGAGCAGGAACAAGGATAAGAACATTCTTGTTGAAACTGATCCTGAACCTGAAAGGACTCTGAAGAAGAAGCTAAGGGAAGCTAAAGCACAACTCTTTGGAGAAAATCTGACAGAATTTTTCGAAAAAGAAGGAGACATGGCCGAAACCAATAATAATGGTGGAGGTGCAAGGAAGATGCTTGGTGACTTTACTGTACCAAATTCCAACTTACATGGAAGAAGCATCTCAATCCCTGCCATTGGAGCAAACAATTTTGAGCTAAAACCTCAATTAGTTTCTCTGATGCAACATAATTGTAAGTTTTATGGACTTTCATTAGAAGATCCTTTTCAGTTTTTAACTGAATTCTTGCAGATCTGTGATACTGTTAAGACCAATGGGGTTGATCCCGAGGTCTACAGGCTTATGCTTTTCCCGTTTGCTGTAAGAGACAGAGCTAGAATATGGTTGGACTCTCAACCTAAAGATAGCTTGAACTCTTGGGATAAGCTGGTCATGACTTTCTTAGCCAAGTTCTTTCCTCCTCAAAAGCTGAGTAAGCTTAGAGTGGATGTTCAAACCTTCAGACAAAAAGAAGGTGAATCCCTCTATGAAGCTTGGGAGAGATACAAGCAACTGACCAAAAAGTGTCCCTCTGACATGCTTTCAAAATGGACCATCCTGGATATATTCTATGATGGTCTGTCTGAATTAGCTAAGATGTCATTGGACCATTCTGCAGGTGGATCTAGCAGAGGTGAATTACATGGGTGAACCCTATAGAAACACCTATACTCCCTCATGGAGAAATCATCCAAATTTCTCATGGAAGGATCAACAAAAGCCTCAACAAGGCTTTAATAATGGTGGAAGAAACAGATTTAGCAATAGCAAGCCTTTTCCATCATCCACTCAGCAACAGATAGAGAATTCTGAGCAGAGTCCATCTAGCTTAGCAAATATAGTCTCTGATCTATCTAAGTCCACTCTAAGTTTCATGAATGAAATAAGGTCCTCCATTAGAAATTTGGAGGCACAAGTGGGCCAGCTGAGTAAAAGAGTCACTAAAATTCCTTCTAGTACTCTCCCAAGCAATACAGAAGAGAATCCAAAAAGAGAGTGCAAGGCCATTACCTTACTTGGTGTGGCCGAACCCAGAGAGGAGGAGAAGGACGTGAATCCTAGTGAAGAAGACCTCCTAGGACGTTCACTGACCAATAAGAAGTTTCCCTTTGAGGAACCAAAGGAATTTGAGGCTCATACAGAGACCATAGAGATTCCATTCAACTTGCTTCTGCCCTTCATGAGCTCTGATGCGTATTCTTCCTCTGAAGAGGATGAAGACATTACTGAAGATCAAGTTGCTAAGTACCTTGGTGCAATCATGAAGCTGAATGCCAATTTATTTGGTAATGAGACTTGGGAAGATGAACCTCCCTTGCTCACCAATGAACTGAATGCATTGGATAGGCAGAAATTACCTCAAAAGAAACAGGATCCTGGTAAATTCTTAATAACCTATACCATAGGCACCATGACCTTTGAGAAGGCTCTGTGTGACCTGGGGTCAAGCATTAACCTTATGCCACTCTCTGTAATGGAAAGATTTGGGATCTTTGAGGTGCAAGCTGCCAGAATCTCATTAGAGATGGCAGGCAACTTGAGAAAACAGGCTTATGTACTAGTAGAGGACGTGTTAGTAAAGGTTGAAGGCCTATACATCCTTACTGATTTCATAATCCTAGACATTGGGAAGGATGATGATGAATCCATCATCCTTGGAAGACCCTTCCTAGCCACAACAAAAGCTGTGATTGATATGGACAGAGGAGAGTTGGTCCTTCAACTGAATGAGGACAACCTTGTGTTTAAAACTCAAGGATCTCCTTCTGTAACATTGGAGAGGAAGCATGAAAAGCTTCTCTCACTGCAGAGTCAACCAAAGACCCCACAGTCAAACTCTAAGTTTGGTGTTAGGAGGCCACAACCAAACTCTAAGTTTGATGTTGAACCCCCACATTCAAATTCTAAGTTTGGTGTTGAGAGGTCCCAATAATGCTCTGAACATCTGTGAGGCTCCATGAGAGCTGACTGTCAAGCTATTGACATTAAAGAAGCGCTTGTTGGGAGGCAACCCAATGTTATTTAATTATATCTATTTATTTTCCATTGTTATTTTATGTTTTCTTTAGGTTGATGATCATGTGAAGTCATAAAAACTACTGAAAAATAAAAAACAGAATGAAAAACAACATTCAAAACAGCACACCCTGGAGAAAGAACATTCTGGCGTTTAAACGCCAGAAATAAGCATCTGTCTGGTGTTTAACGCCAGAAACAAGCATTAACCTAGCGTTAAACGCCAGAAACAGGCTACATTTGGGCGTTTAACGCCAAAAACAGGCAGCAGTCTGGCGTTAAACGCCAGTATTGCATACAAAGGGCATTTTGCACGCCTAATTGGAGCAGGGATGCTAAGTCCTTGACCCCATTGGATCTGTGAACCCCACAGGATCCCCACCTACCCCACTTCTTCTTCTCTCCTCTTCACACCTTTTCATAACTCTCTTCCCCAAATACCCTTCTCCAATCACTTCAATCACTCTTCCCCAGCACCTCTTCACCACTCACATCCATCCTCTCTCCCCCAAAAACCTCACCTACCTACAAATTCAAATTCATTTCCCACCCAAACCCAACCCCATGACCGAACCCTAAACCTCCCCCCCACTCCTATATAAACCCCTCATTCCTTCTTCATTTTCACACAACACAACCCTTTCTTCTTCCCATTGGCCGAATACACACCTCTCTCCCTCTCCTCCATTTTTCTTTCTTCTTTTGCTCGAGGACGAGCAAACATTTTAAGTTTGGTGTGGTAAAAGCATTGCTTTTTTGTTTTTCCATAACCAGTAATGGCACCTAAGGCCAGAGAAACCTCAAGAAAGAGGAAAGGGAAGGCAATTGCTTCCACCTCTGAGTCATGGGAGATGGAGAGATTCATCTCAAAGGTCCATCAAGACCACTTCTATGAAGTTGTGGCCAAGAAGAAAGTGATCCCTAAGGTTCCTTTCAAGCTCAAAAAGAATGAGTATCTGGAGATCCGACATGAGATCCAAAGAAGAGGTTGGGAAGTTCTCACCAACCCTATTCAACAAGTTGGGATCTTAATGGTTCAAGAGTTCTATGCAAATGCATGGATCACTAGGAACCATGATCAAATTTTGAACCCAAACCCAAAGAACTGGCTTACCATGGTTCGGGGGAAATACTTAGATTTCAGTCCAGAAAATGTAAGGCTGGCGTTGAACTTGCCAATGATGCAAGAAAACGCACGCCCCTACACTAGAAGGGTCAACTTTGATCAAAGGTTAGACTAAGTCCTCATGGACATATGTGTAGAAGGAGCTCAATGGAAAGTTGACTTAAGAGACAAGCCGGTTCAATTGAGAAGACCGGACCTTAAGCGTGTAGCTAGAGGATGGTTGGAGTTTATTCAACGCTCAATTATCCCTACTAGCAACCGGTCTGAAGTTACTGTAGACCGGGCCATCATGATCCATAGTATCATGATTGGGGAGGAAGTGGAAGTTCATGAGATTATACCTCAAAAACTTTACAAGGTGGCTGACAAGTCCTCCACTTTGGCAAGGTTAGCCTTTCCTCACCTCATTTGTCACCTCTGTAATTCAGATGGAATTGACATAGAGGGAGACATCCTCATTGATGAGGACAAGCCCATCACCAAGAAAATGATAGAGCAAACAAGAGATCATGGACCTCAACAAGAGCATGAGGAAATTCCTCACCATGAAATCTCTGAGATGCCTCGGGGGATGCACTTTCCTCCACAAAACTATTGGGAGCAAATCAACACCTCCCTAGGAGAATTAAGTTCCAACATGGGACAACTAAGGATGGAGCACCAAGAGCACTCCATCATCCTCCATGAGATTAGAGAAGATCAAAGAGCTATGAGGGAGGAGCAACAAAGACAAGGAAGAGACATAGAGGAGCTCAAGAACACCATTGGTTCTTCAAGAGGAAGAAGACGCCACCCTCACTAAGGTGGACCCGTTCCTTAATCTCCTTGTTCTTATTTTTCTGTTTTTCATTTACTATGCTTTATGTTTATGTTTATGTTTGTGTCTTTATTACATGATCATTAGTGTTTAAGTGTCTATGTCTTAAAGCTATGAATGTCCTATGAGTCCATCACCTCTCTTAAATGAAAACTGTTATAAAAACAAAAGAACAAGAAGTACATGATTTCGAATTCATCCTTGAAATTAGTTTAATTATTTTGATGTGGTGACAATACTTTTTGTTTTCTGAATGAATGCTTGAACAGTGCATATGTCTTTTGAATTTGTTGTTTATGAATGTTAAAATTGTTGGCTCTTGAAGAATGATGAAAAAGGAGAAATGTTATTTAATAATCTGAAAAATCATAAAAATTATTCTTGAAGCAAGAAAAAGCAGTGAATACAAAGGCTTGCAAAAAAAAGAGAAAAAAATGGCGAAAAAAAGAAAGAAAAAGAAAAAGTAAGCAGAAAAAGTCAAAAGCTCTTAAAACCAAAAGGCAAGAGCAAAAAGCCAGTAACCCTTTAAACAAAAAGGCAAGGGTAATAAAAAGGATCCAAGGCTTTGAGCATCAGTGGATAGGAGGGCTTAAAGGAATAAAATCCTGGCCTAAGCGGTTAAACCAAGCTGTCCCTAACCATGTGCTTGTGGCGTGAAGGTGTCAAGCCAAAAGCTTGAGACTGAGCGGTTAAAGTCGAGGTCCAAAGCAAAAAAAGAGTGTGCTTAAGAACCCTGGACACCTCTAATTGGGGACTTTAGCAAAGCTGAGTCACAATCTGAAAAGGTTCACCTAGTTACTTCTCTTCTTTTTATCCTATTTGATTTTCAGTTGCTTGGGGACAAGCAACAATTTAAGTTTGGTGTTGTGATGAGCGGATAATTTATACGCTTTTTGGCATTGTTTTTACATAGTTTTTAGTATGATTTAGTTAGTTTTTAGTATATTTTTATTAGTTTTTAATTAAAAATCACATTTCTGAACTTTACTATGAGTTTGTGTGTTTTTCTGTAATTTCAGGTACTTTCTGGCTGAAATTGAGGGACTTGAGCAAAAATCTGATTCAGAGGCTGAAGAAGGACTGCAGATGCTGTTGGATTCTGACCTCCCTGCACTCAAAGTGGATTTTCTGGAGCTACAAGAGTTCAAATGGCGCGCTCTCAATTTTGTTGGAACATAGACATCCAGGGCTTTCCAGAAATATATAATAGTCTATACTTTTCCCGAGTTTAGACGACGCAAACTGGCATTCAACGCCAGCTTCCTGCCCTATTCTGGAGTTAAATGCCAGAAACAAGTTGCAAAGCAGAGTTAAACGCCAGAAACAGGTTACAACCTGGTGTTTAACTCCAAAAGAAGTCTCTACACATGAAAGCTCAATGCTCAACCCAAGCACACACCAAGTGGGCCCCGGAAGTGGATTTCTGCATCATTTACTTATCTCTGTAAACCCTAGTAACTAGTTTAATATAAATAGGACCTTTTACTATTATATTAGACATCTTTGGACATCTTTTGATCATATTTGGATTATCTTTTGATCCTTTGATCATGCTTTGGAGGCTGGCCTCTCGGCCATGCCTAGACCTTGTTCTTATGTATTTTTAACAGTAGAGTTTCTACACACCATAGATTAAGGTGTGGAGCTCTGCTGTTCCTCATGAATTAATGCAAAGTACTATTGTTTTTCTATTCAACTCAAGCCTATTTCTTATCTAAGATATTCATTCGCACACAAGAACATGATGAATGTGATGATTATGTGACGCTCATCACCATTCTCACCTATGAACGCGTGCCTGACAAACACTTCCGTTCTACATGAAAACAAGCTTGAATGCATATCTCTTAGCCTCCTGATTTACGATCAGAGTCTTCGTGGTATAGGCTAGAATTATTGGCGGCCATTCTTGAGATCCAGAAAGTCTAAACCTTGTCTGTGGTATTCCGAGTAGGATCTGGGAAGGGATGGCTGTAACGAGCTTCAAACTCGCGAGTGCTGGGCATAGTGACAGACGCAAAAGGATTACTGAATCCTATTCCAGTATGATCGAGAACCGACAGATGATTAGCCGTGCGGTGACAGCGCATTTTGGACCATTTTCACTGAGAGGACGGGAAGTAGCCATTGACAACGGTGATGCCCTACATAAAGCTTACCATGGAAAGGAGTAGGAATGATTGGATGAAGACAGCAGGAAAGCAGAGGTTCAGAAGGAACAAAAGCATCTCCATACGCTTATCTGAAATTCTCACCAATGAATTACATAAGTATCTCTATCCTATTTTATATTTTAATTATATTTTAATTATCAATTCACCATAACCATTTAAATCCGCCTGACTGAGATTTACAAGGTGACCATAGCTTGCTTCAAGCCGACAATCTCCGTGGGATCGACCCTTACTCACGTAAGGTTTATTACTTGGACGACCCAGTGCACTTGCTGGTTAGTTGTGCAAAGTTGTGACAAAGAACTAAAATTATGAATGTGCGCATGAAGTTTTTAGCGCCGTTACCAAGGAATGAACGATCACGATTTCGTGCACCAAGCGGCCATGTTGTCAAAACCTAGATCAAAAGAAGAACTACTAGTAGTATCAATGGGAGAGTAATTAGTGCCTTCGTTGGATGACGATGATGTGGTTGGTGAATTGGTAAGAACCTTTTCACCTTCCTCAAAAGCTAACCGCCTCCGAGCTTGCCTAGTATGAAGCAAAGTTCTTTCAATTTTCGAATCAAATGGTGCTAAGCTCGGATTTGGTAGTGAATGCGTCATACAATGAAGGGAAAAAGAAGCTCATGACATTAATTGGTGTCTAAGCAAAATCTAGTCCTATGTAACAATCAAACAAGCAATCAATCAAGAGAGAAAATGCAAATATTCACATATTAACATATTCACATTAACCAATAGAATGGCACACATAAGCAATTCCCTGTCAACGGTGCCATTTTGATGAACGGAAATATTCGTATGCCGGTTAGAAACTAGCAATATATCCAATCGTGAGTATAGTCTAACCAACACGCAAATATTGCATCAAACAATTCTAAAATCTATGACCGAAAGTATTAATCTCGGATCGTCCTCCCTAGGAATTGCCTTAGAATGCTCATCATTGATTAGGAAAGCTTTTATGGTTTTGAGAGTTGGTGCAAGAATTCAAGCTAACAAAAGCAAACAACAATTAATTGAAATAAAAGCCTTGGCCAAGGGTAAGCATTGGAAGTTCCATCATTATAGTTTCCTTCAATTATGATAAGGATTGATTATTGCTTCACTTAGTTAACCCCCTAACAATGGAGGAAAGTCAAGTGAGAGTAACTAACTTGAGTCACAAGTCCTAGCCTCACCCTAAGGAAGTCTAGCTTTAGTGCACTCCAAGTCAATTAGCAACTTCTCAATTCATAATCTACAATTGATATCCACTATTCAAGTGTCTCCAATAACTCAACCCCTAAGCCAAGTAAGGGAAATCTACTCCATAGCTAGGGTTGTCATTATCACAAACAATTGGTAGGCAATCATAGAAAACATGATGTATATTGAGAGAAGAGAATTGTATTAAAGCTATCTAATCCAAACAATCATCAACAATCAAACAATTGAATGAAACTTCAATTCATTAATCCAAATTCAAAGTAACAAAGTCAACCAAATCTAGATCTAAGAAATTGAATCAAAAGAGCATCAATTAAGAGTAGAAGAAGAGTAGATCTACAACTTGTGCCAAAGCAAAAGTGAATTAACAATGGATCTCACCAAGAAATCAAAGGAGAATTGTAATGGAGGAAGTGAAATTCTAGAGAGAAGTTGGAGTTTCTCTCTCTAAAAACAAAATGTAACTAACTCCCTAAAATATCTAGAATTATGACTAATTGTCCTAACACTCCTAATCCTTGGTCTTCTTAAGCTTTTCCCTCCAAAATTCTGCTCCAAAACAGGGCCTGGGACTCCTTGAAATCGCTGGGCACGTGTTCCTTTTAAAAAATCATGTGCGCACATTGACGCGTACGCGCACTGTACGCGTACGCGTCCCTGGGGTATTTTGTGATATGCGCGCAGGCGTAAGGTGCGCGCAAGCGTCATAGGGAATATGGCCCAGCCATATAAGCGCGCCGGCTCCTCGCTCGGCTCCATTGCGCTGTCTTTGGATGCACGCATTCACGCGTACGCACAAGGTGCGCGTGCGCGTGCATGTCCAAAACCCAAATCTTTGATTTGTTCCATGCTCCCTCCATTCATGCATGCTTCCTTCATTCCTCTTAGCCATTTTTGCCCTATAACTTCTGAAATCACTTAACAAACGGATCAAGGCATCTAATGGTAATAGAGGAGAATTACAATATATCAATTTTGATGTAAAAGAAGCATATTTTCATCTATGAGGCAAAATGGAGAAAGCAACACAAAATCACGCAGTTTTATATGAATAAGTGTGGAAGATCATTGATAAAACCCTTAGATTCTATATATGATAAACCCTAAAAATGGGATTTATCAGCAGCCACTGTGAAAACCGGTTACCTACGTCCATCTAAGCATGCATTTCCCTACTCTTACGGACAAACAACTGCTGCAACCTCTTGACTCTCGTAGGTACATCTCACTATAGCTGAAATGGGTAGATACCTTGTTCCCTTCAGCACTGCATTGATACACTTGGAAAGGTTCGTTGTCATGTGACCAAACCGACGTCCACCATCACAATGTTGCAGCCATATTTCCTACTTAAATCTCTCGACCCAGTCAGCCATCTCACGCGATAAGGTCCTCAGAGCATCCATGTACCATTCATAGCCAGCACTGCTAGGACTGTAGGCAGCATTAATGAGATATCGCTTGCCCTCAGCTGACTTGAACCGAGACATGAAGTTCGCAGTCATGTGCCTGACAGTCTGACACAATATGCATGGAACGCCCTAGGAGACTTCCATAGGCTATCATCCGCTCTAAGCGCAGCCTTGATTGCTTGGGATCTATCAGATATAATGAGAAGCCCTTCATGCAATGTGACATGGCACCTCAGATTGGATAGAAAGAACGATCATGACTCCATACTCTCAGACTCAACAATGGCAAAGGCCACAGGTAGGATATTGCTGTTACCATCTTGGACAACTGCAATTAGCAATGCCCTTCTATACTTGTCGTACAAGTGCGTGCCATCTACTGAGACAAAGAGCTTGTAATGCTTGAACGCTTCAATGCATGGAGGGTACAACCATAAAACCTTGTCAAACTGACTGCAGTCTGGAACCATCAAGTGTCCATCATAGTATGGCACAGTAATCAAGTCACATAACATGCATGGACAACAACTCTACAATGCTTAGAGCATCCGTGGCACGCTGTTGTACGACTCCTCCCAATCACCCTATATTTGCGCAATTACCTTTTGTTTTGTCATCGATACCTTCCTATACGACGGCTTGAAGTGATAGCTCTACCTCACTGTACTTTGTAGAACAGAGATGGAAACTGATGGACTTGATTGTATGTATCACTGTCAATTAGGCTGGACCTATAAGGCTTTGACCTACCTTATAGGGCCAAGATAAAAAATGGCCCTATAACCCGCAGGGCTAACTATTTAAAAAGTTTGTAGGGCCAAAAGTTCTGTAAAGCCAAAGGGCCTAGGGTCAGTCCACATGTCACTTTTTTTTTTGGTAAAAGCTAAATTTTTTAGCCCACTTTAATAATACTTTCTAATTCATTTTGATTAAAACAAAAAAAATTTCCAATCTTAGTTGGTAACACATGCCACAGTTCCAGAAAGAAAAAAAGAATGATAAGATTGGTCACATACCAAAAAAAAAAAAAAAGAATTATAAGATTGGTCACATAAAAAAGAGAAATGCAACTAGGCAGGGAATGCATCAAAGAGAATGTACCAACCTACAAAATACGTATAACGTATCTCAAATTTGAATGTGACTCCCAGAATTCCCTGAACAAAACATTTATTTTTCAGATTCTAGAATATTATCAGAAAGAATACTGTATCAATGATGTTGTTAATGCCAATAAGAAAGAAAGAGAAAATGAGAATTTCTTACTTCTATAAATACATCAGTGTGGGGAGAACACCACCATGAAAAACATACAAACATACATACATACATACATACACACCATTTGTGTTAGTTTTTGCAGCATTACATGATGGATAACAAACATCCTAACCTATTTTGCGTTCCCCGAGAAAGAAGGGTGTCATTTGCAGAGCTAACAAGGCAGCATGAGATGGCAGCAATCCAAGCCAACAACAACAATGATGATGAAATCCCGAAAGTGAAGAGGGTGAAACTACAACTGATAGATGGTATGAGTTAGTTATCGTGTGTGAACGCTTCGCTTTTCGTAATCCCGCTTTATGCGACTTTGAGCTTTTATTTCTTCATCGGGCTTCTAGTATTACTATTTTCCTCTATATTTATTTTTGTATAAGTTTTAAGAACTATCGTGACGCTTTGTTATCCTTCGCTTTACGGCTAGAGGTAAGGTTTAAGGTAACAGGGTGTTACACCACTCACTGGCGTTTAGCGCCAAGGCCCTTATTTTGCGTGCAAGGCTCATTGGATGGCTGGCACTGAATTCCCAGTCACTGGCGTTTAGCGTCGATAGCACGGATCACAAAGGGAACCATACGTTTGCAAGGAATCAACAGAAGGTTTAATGATTTGATTTCAAATCAAATAACTATTTGAAAAGATTTGTTAGGTTTTTATTTAAGTTTTAAATCAATTTTAATTAGGACTATAAATAGGATTGAGAACTGCCCATGCAGGGATCTCTCTTCTCCTAATTTTGATTCCGCAATTTTACACTTTTCTCTGCTAGGGTTTTCTCTACACCATGAGCAACTAAACCTCCATTGTTAAGATTAGGAGCTTTGTTTACTTTGATGGATTAATAATGATTTGTTCTTCTACTCTTGCTTAATGCATTGATTATTGTTTTAAAATTGGTTTCGTTCCTCATCCTATGGATCAATAATTATTGAGAAATAACTCCAATCTAACTTGAATTATGTTGAATCTTGAAAAAACTATATCATTAGAATTATAGCTTGAAACCAGTTTCTCACAACTCCTTAATTATCTGGGTTTAATGTGGTACGTGACATATAACTGCATCATTTTTGGGTTCTTAGGGTTTGTGTGGCTTATAAATCAAAATTTAAAATTAACCCTCAAGTACAATTGAGTAATCAAGGAATTAACGATTGGTTGGATTAGAGGAGATTGCATTGCCTAAGAATAGGAATTCAATCACTTGGGATTTGCCGTAAACTAAATCATTGCATGATCAAGGTAGTTGACATTAAATATTAATTCGGATATTTAAATATCTTTAAAACCTTAACTCCATTCTCATTCTATTTTCTCAACCATTCACTGTTTGCTTTCCTTAATTTACTGTCTTTCATGCTTTTTGATATTCACAACTCTTATTCAACTTGTCTAACTAGAACAATTAATCAATCATTTCTTGCTTTGTCCATTAATTCTCGTGGGATCGACACTCACTCATCTGAGTTTATTACTTGGTACGACCTGATGCACTTGTCGGTAAATTGTGGTTAGAAATTTTGCAAAAAAAAATTGTCTAAAATCTTTGCTAACTTAGGCATCAGAGTTCCTTGCAGATGTCACTCCCACCTCGATACTTACAAAAGTCAGACGCTGCCTCAAAAAGAGTCTGGACCTTACGTTCAAGTTAAAAAACAACCCAATTTTACGTAACCATCATAAAAAAGAAAAAAAATCTCTTTTATTTTATGTGAAAAATATATTACTCTTTTAAAAAGCAAAAATAAAAAATATATTAATTAATTAATATCTATTAAATACAATCTTGTATTTATTTTCTATTCAAATACAAAATTATGCTTTCTAATAAAAAAAGTCCTCTTAAATAAGAGGGGAAAAATAAATACTCCTTTTGAAAATCTAATCCAAACTCCTAAAACTAATTAGTGTTTAGTGATATATTCTGACACAATTTTTTTTAATTTTAGTTGTTATAAATTTTTTTCCTTAAGTTTTGGTATCCAGTAAATTTTAAAAATTGTTATTTTAATCTTTGTTATTAGTTTATTCAATTAAGTGTTACACGTCACACATTATTAGCATTTTAACTTATCACATTAGTAAGTAATGGAGCAAATTAAAAGTAAGAATTAAAATATGTATCGTTTAAATTTTACTAGATCAAAACCAAAAATACAATTTTATAGGGACCGAAATTTCAAAATGAATATTCAATTCTTCTTCATTTTTTTCTCTTTCTTTTTGTTAAGAATAGTACTAAATTAACATAATTATTAATGGTTGAGAGAGAAACAAAGCTTCTTTTTGTCTCTCATAAAATATATTAATTGTTAACAAAAATTGACTAATTATCCTCTTGACAAAACTTATAATTAAAGATTTATTGGGTTAACTACGATTATGGAACTACTGGCCCAAATTTATTTTTGCAAATAATAAGAATTAAATTTTAAATTTTTTTGTTATAAAAATATTAATTTATCATAAAATTATTTTTTTTAAATTTAAATCAATAAAAAAATACAAATGATTATATATCTATCAACTGTAAAAATACTTTCTATTTACAAGGAAAAAAGCAAAATTTAATCGTATTAAATAGTCAAACAAAGTTAATTATATCAAATTATATTTACAATTATAATTACGTTATGTATACATAAAAAATTAGTCATCAGTATAAAATATACATTAAAATGAATTAAACTATACATATATTTATACACAAATATAGTAATTAATTTATAGACTAATTTTTTGTATGTGCATTAATTTTTATTAAATTGTTTTATATGTAATTATTTCTAATGAAAAACACTTTATTTTTGCATTCAATGCTTTTCTATAATTAATTTTATAAATTTCACGTTTTATACGATGCTAGACTCATTAAATGAGGTCTTTTTGTTTTGTTGGACAGCGAATATATAATCACTCCCAAAAATGCTAGTTATATAATGATTATAATCAGAAGTCAACCGACAACTAACAACTAAAAGATACAAAAGATTTTGGAAAAAGTTCAATTTGCATTCATCCAAAGGCAGTTAATTTCTGAATGTATAGTTAGCCTTTTTATTTAGTACCTTAACCAATTTCATATAACTTTAAATATTTGAATTATGTAGCATCTAATCACTTTTAAATTTGAAGAGAAAAAATACATATATCACTCCTCTTGTATAATCATAAAAAAAATCCTACTATCATGAATTTTAAAGGCACATTTTAAAAACATAAAAAAATATATTATTATACACTTTAAATGCAAATTAACCAAATTCTAAAAGAAAATATAGAACAATTTTTTTTAGCATTAAAATTTTCTCTAATATTAAAACATCTTCTAAAAGTCAAAAAGAAAAATGTACCAACCCATAAAATATGTATAACGTATTTTAAATTTAAATATGACTCCTAGAATTTCTTGAACAAAATATTTATTTTTCAGATTTTAGAATATTATCCGAGAAAATGCTGTGTCAACTATGTTGTTAATGCCAATAAGAAAGAAAGAAAAATTAGAATTTATTACCTCAATAAATAGATCAATGTGGGGAGAACACCACTATAAAAAACATAAATACATACACACACTATTTGTGTTAGTTTTTGCAGCATTGCATGATGGTTAACAACTATTTTAACCTGTTTTTCACTCCCCGAGAAAGGAGGGTGTCATTGCAGAACTAGCAAGGCAGCATGAGATGGCAGTGATCCAAGCCAACAACAACAATGATGATAAAATTCCAAAAATAAAGAGGAGGATAAAACTACAACTGATAGATGATATGAGTTCAATGAAAGCTACATTTAAGAAGAGATGTGCCGGGTTGTTGAAAAAATTGGAGCAGATTGCCATCCTTTGTGACATTCAGGCTTGTATTGCCATCTTTGGTAGGTACAATTTCAATTTCAATTTGAACCTAGATTTAGATTGTAACAAATCATTTCAACCCCATTCTTCAAAAAGTTAAGTCCATAAGAAAGAAAGAAAATTTTGAGGGTCAGCAATCTTTAATATTTGAAAAGTTCTATGGTGTGGATTCAATATATTATCCATGTGTGAGAGACCTTTTTCACCCTTTTTTTTATCAACATTAATTTCTATTTTTTTGTCACAGATTAAAATCTTTTTAAACTTTTTTTTGTTCTTTAAAAAAGTTTCTTATGGACAATCTGAATTGGGTATAGGTGTTTTAGGCAAATATATCTTAATATATATGAAAAACAAAAAAAAAATGCATTATCACTCAAACCTCTTAACCTAACCCAATAAAAAGACCTCAGCTATAAAAATCTAAAAAAAAATTATACACAAAAAAACGGATTACTTTTTCATTTACACCCTAATGATAGTTAAATTAAGAGACAACTTCTGCAGCGTTTCTGTAGCTGTCAGCATGCATGATGCAAGGGTATCTTGTCACAACTAAACTCTCACACACGTATTTTATTGTGAACTCTTTCACATAGAATCCACATATGTGGATAATATATTGAATCCATACCATAGAATTTCCTTTAATATTTTTGTCATTATTTAACTAATATAAATATTAAATTATCTTTAACGAATAAATTTTACTAATTTATATGTATAAATTTTGATAAATATAAGTACAAATTATTTATTTTTTATGTGCAAAAAACTTATAAATATGAATGTAAATTATTTTTGGCCAAATGCCTACAACAAATAACAATATTGACACATAAATGATTATATGTGTGAGATAAACTAACATGTTCAGGGGACAAGAGTCCTACGGTGTGGCCGTCGGTGGAGGAGGCTAAAGTGATTGTGGAGAAGTTCGAGGAGACTCCAGAGCCGGAGCGGTTAAGCAGAATGGCAACTCATCAATAGTACATGCAACAGAAGATGATTTGGATGGAGAAGCAACTTGAGAAGCTCAAGAAACTTAACGATCAAAAAGACATGGCCATCTTCATGCATTAAATCTATAACGAACATAGTAGGGGTGCATGGCCCGGCCCGACCTGAAAATCTGGTCCAGTTCTGAACACTTTAGGGGCTAATTTGGTGTGATTTTACCAAGTTTAGAGTCGGATAAGTGTCTCAAAAATAGACCCTATCATTATTTCGGGTCGGGTATGAGCTATGGCTCGGGTCACTCGAACTCGGCCCGGTGACCCGGTCATCATACACAATTAATATTTTGTGTTATTAGTGATGGATGATGGCTATTCTTATGTAGAATTTAAGTATTGTAAACCTTAATATTTTGTGTTATTAGTTATTATAAGACTATAAGTTAATGTTTAATGTTTAAAATGCATAAGACTTTAGACTAATGCATAATATTGTGTTATTTGTATTGATTTAAATATTTAGTATTATTAGACAATATTAGTATTGATTATGGTTATGCTTTAATTTTAGAGAAGAGTTGGTTCTTGTTATATTTTTCTAAGTAAATTTTATCATGTCAAATAATGGTTGGAGTCTTGAAAATTTGGATATTTTCACATGCTAGCTTATAAGAAGGTATCAAGGTAATGTAATGTTAACGGTCCGATTTTCACCCGGTTTTTATCCGGTATAATCGTGGCCCAAAAGTATATAGGTTTTATCGGATTTAGGGTCGGGTTCGGGTCTAATAAATAGGCCCGATATATATTTCGGGTCCAGTCTGTATCACATCAAACCTGGTTTCACCCGACCCATGCACACCCCCTAGAACATAGGCTTGTAACTGATTTTAGCGATGATGAGTTGGACCGTTTTCTCACCTATGTTGACGACAAGTTGAAGGTTGTTAATTTGAAACAGCATAATAAGAACCTGCCGCTTTAAAATGTCAATTTCGTCACAACCACTGCCGGCGCCGCCATCAGCAGTGGCAGTGCAGCCACTGATTATTTCTTGTGAAGTTGACAACAGTGTGCAAGATGAACTGTTATTTAATACAGAGTAACAACAGAAGAATTTAGAAGATGTTGTTCCTAATGATGAACCGGATGATAATTTTTTTGGAGGATTGTTCTTTGAAGATGAGAGTTGTAGGTCGGTTCTGTTTCCTGCTGGTGATGAGAACGTGTTGGTGGTTCCACCGGCTAAAGCTAATAATGAAGAATTATTTGGGTTTGGAGATTTTGATGATTCAGTGGATTTTGGTGATCTTGACAATTTTGGTGACCTCACTATTGGAACTGGTGATAATTTCTTAATTGATGAGTTATTATTGCCTAATCAGGGCAATGCCGCCGGAAATACTAGTAATGACTAATGATAATCATAAAGGGCTGTGGTAGTTCCATTCAAGAAACTTAAATCCGAGTACTGAAATGAATGAACAATGCTCATGAATTAAAGCTGCTGGAATGGAACTTTGCTATTTCTCTCTAATTAATAATGGAATAAATTTGAAACCTTGGAAATAAAGAGAGAGAGAGAGAGAGAAAAGGGGAGGGGGGAGAGGTAAAATTTATTTTCTTTTAATTATTGTAAGATCTGTCTTTAAGAATGAAACATGCATGTTATTTCTTCTACACCAATTAGACTTTGAAACAAGAGAATTGGATAATTTAGCGCTAAATCCAGATAAGTGATAAGGGCTGGTTTGTCATGATCACCGTATACCATGACAAACACAGAATCACAGCCTGTTCGAATATACTGTTTCTGAAGTAATAATCCAAAATTAGTACTGCATAGAACAAACGAAAAAACACACAACAAATCAGAGCATATATAAGAAGAGTATGCTCTGATTATATAAGTAGTGTTCTATATGTTATGTATTGTAAATAAAAAAATAGAAATTAATATATTAAGAATTGAAATCAAAGAATAGCAGTATAGTATAAACCAGTATAGTATATATTGCAACTTGCAAGGACCAATATACTCTGAAAAATGGGAAACTAATTTGTATCTTTAGGAACAAATTAAAATGTCAATTAATAGGATAAGAGAACAATTAATTAATCAAGTAATTATAATTCACAATTAGAAAGAGAGATAGAGAATCATGATCATAGCAAATAATCAAATCCAAAATAACAAAGATGCAGAGAAACGTAAAGAGACAAATAAAATTCTTCAAAATAAAATGATATTTATTAATAGGGAAGAGATATCAAAAAATTAATAACAGAAAAGAAGTACCAGCAGCAGCTCGAAAGAGAAATATGGAGGGAGAGAAAGTTGTGTCGAAGAAGAAGCTTGGGAGCGAACAGATCTGAAGACGCGTTGACAGAGGAGGTGGCTCAATCCAGAAGCGTTCTACCATGGCAACGGTGGCAGAAACGACGGCAGCAACAACAATGGCAGTGGTGACGGAAACGGCGGTAGCAACAACAGCGGCAAAAACTCCACTGTGGCAGCAACAATAGTATAGAAGAACAGATTTAAAAATGCGTTGATATAAGAGGTGGCTCAATCACTACAACAAAGGCGCTGCTTTGCGGCGGTTTTTTCTCCTTAAAACCGCCGCAAAATCAAATTTTGGCAGTTTGGTGGACCGCCCTGGTTATTGGCGCGGGAAAGTAATTTTGCGGCGGTTTCCAGCAACTAATTTAGTGACGGTTTTTAACCGCCGCAATATACAAATATTAAGATTTAGTCCATTTTTTTACCGACAGTTACGAACCGCCGCAATGTTATTACTGTTTGTTAATTTAATATTTTTCATCTATTGAATCTAAATTTGTGGCAAAAACAACAAAATTAACTGAAAAATAAAATAATATATTTATAAAAATATCAACATAGTAAATCTCTTGCTAAGAATTGAATAGTAAAATTCAAAAAAATATTTGCTTCAAACCAAAATAATTCTAATTTTAGGATTCTATTTTTCACTCGGTCTTTCCACATAATTTATCCCTGCAGCGATGTTTGGTGGCAATTCCTCACCCTGCCATTGAAAAAGACAAAACAGTCATACAAAGAATATAATCTGACACATTGTAATCCCTTACAATATTTGAATTTCAAATTTAATCCAAAGATTCAAAAACTAAAAATTAGAATTTACTTCACAAACTAAAAATTTGCTATCTTAATCTCAATAATCATAATATATTTGCCTAACAGCATTGCAAGTGAAAAGTATTAAAATTCTGCAAAAACTATCAACCATAGCTCATAACTCATAGCTAGGATGCACACATATATCATAGAATGGGAAGGAAAAAAAAGTTCTATATATTAGCATGAGACCAGAACACAATATATAGGAGTATTAAAGTTGCACATTCATAAGCTAATTGAATAAAAAAGGAAGTCAATATATATTAGTTAGTTGTTATATATATATTTTTCATATATCTTTTCATATAGTTAGTTGTTTTTGGTGGATTCATTTAGAAGTGAAAGGATACTCATTTGTTTCCAGTAGTAGGCTCACAATTTTAATTATGTTAAGCTGACATATGAAACATAATTTTAACTATAGTAGGTTCACAATTTTAACTATCTTGAAAATTATGCACTTTAAGTAGGACCTGATCCATATGGTTCCTATTATACATGGCAAATATATATATAAATAGCAACATTATTCTTGTTTGCATTTAATTTCTAACAAGATCTCATGTTTAAATTACATGAATATAATAAACAAATGTGAAGAGATTTACTTATACATATGTATAGACTACTATATGCTCCTTATTGCTAATAAAGAACTTTTATATACGTCAGACATGGATAAATACAAAAGTAAGCACATGAATATTTACCTTGCACCATAGGAATGGGTGCGCACCAATGAAGAGAAAACAGGCTAGCAGCAGGCCTGAACCGACGACAACGACGCGGGCAGAGACGACGATGCGACAAGTAGCTCTTAGAGACCGAATTCTGAACCTGGAAATGATCATTTAAACAATATGTTGATCAAATATTTTAATATTAACTGGTGCCAAGCTTATCAAAAATGATCAAATAACCAGCTATTAGGATACAAGGAGATTTAATGATATCTAAATTATGGTATAGAAACTCAATTGGTTTGCTATACTAAACATCTCTGCTGCTTTCATAATTGTAGTTCAATGATTTAATGATATCTAAATTGTAGTTCAATGCTTAACATAGTAAATTTTTGACATCCGTTTGCTGTGCCAAGAACTCCTTAGACTGGGTCCTCAACTCCTCAAGGGTATCTCTTTCTGTCACAAGATTTTCTGCCTTTGATTTCAGTTGCCTAAGGAATGTGACAAGAACTGAATTCTCAAGCACCATTTTCTCACTTCCATTGCAAGCTGTGAAGAATTAGTGTGTCTCCTCAAGTTTGCCATGTGTATGGTTCATAAGCTCCTGATTTTCAATAATATCTTCACACATGTTCTCCCTGTTAATTTCAGGAGTCTTCGATATCTTAAGCAGCTAGATCCTCAGTATTTTAACTTTCTTTGACATGGAGTTCACATCAACCTGCTTTTGAACATTATCATTCTCCACTTTAGATATCATTCTATCAGACATTTTGGATGCCTCCAAGAGTCTCTGACATTATTTATCCATTATTTATTTAAAAAGACAAGACAAGAGCCACACTTCAACAAGAAACAACATATTAATACAACCATAAAAAAGAACATCCCTTTATATTCCACAAGGGAGGAAGAAAATGATATAACTCTAAACCAAAACAGAAAATCATGAAAAGTATAAGTTACACAAGAGATAAAATCATCATGCTTACAATAATATATATAAACTTGATAAACATTATTTAATACCTGAACTTTTCGAAGAAGATTACAAGTGCGATGCAATTTCTCAATGTGCTCCCTCTTCTCAAATAAAGAAGTGTTAATACTGTCACTCCTAGACTGTACAGACATGATCTGGATTTTTTAAGGAAAAAAGAAAGAAAGATGTGATTACTTAACTGCTAATAAACTCTCAAGCCTCCTATTCTTCTTTTTGTTTTTGCTAATGATCAATAATATTAATTTAATGTTACACTTACTTTTTCAAGAAGATACTCCATATTTCCCTCCGTCCCTAAAATATTACTTTTCATCCTGCTCGAACAAAGTATGCATATAAAACACTACAGGATCATATAAGTTCTAATAATCGTGCATATAAAACCATATTTCCCTCGTTCGCTCTGCTTTATTGTCCAATAATGGTACATCACCGTCGCCATCGCTCCCATCATTCTTAATTTAACTTTTTCTCTTGAAGAATTTCAATGCTTCTTTCTCCGATCAGGGAATCATATAGAGATTTGGAGGCTTGTGTATGTGTTTCCAGAATCAGAGTTGAGCTTTTTTTTCAGCATCTTAGTGATTGCTGATGCTATTTTCCTGGTTTGTCAGTGTATATCAGAATATAATCAACCATACTCTAGATAGTTGCATTTGATTACAGTTACTTATCAATGCAAAACATGTATAAATCAAATTAAGTATATGACATGTATATCCCATAACGCTGACAATAAGTTGATAGATAATAAAAAGTCAAGTTAATGCATTTTAAATGATCTGAAATTTCTATTTTTTTCAGTTTGATATGAAATGAACACCACTTACTCACTTTCATATTAACATCGATCCGATAAATTAACCTGCAATCTGCCCAATCATAAAAGCAAATGAAATCATTTATGTTATACAATTATATCCTTATAGACTAAGTTGTTCAATAAATCAATTTCAATTTCTAACATTACATAATAAATTCAAGATTTCTGCATAGAAGCACAACAAAACTGCCAGTAGGCTTCAGAAAATATGTGAAAAATACTGCATAATAAATCAGGATAAACATGCTAATCATTCATTTTCAAAATCCCACAAAGAAAGGGTTGTATGATTGGAATTGGGAAAGAGCAGAAACCCTTCAAAATAAGAGGAAACAGAGCAATAAAATGGAACATCACGCGAGGAAGAAGAATATTCACTCACTTGTGGGTAGAGATCACAAGTGCCCAACTTCTTAACAACCAAAGGTAACCCTTCTCCATCAGCAACCTAAGAAGCATAATATTTGCATGTGTCAATAAAATCAAATACTTATAGATTGTTGCATTTTACAGAAATAAGAGTGAAAATTGATCCCATACCTCCACATCTGTTCTTACACTTTTTGCTCCAGACGGGTTTTGTGCATATGGAATCGTAGGATTTAGTGGCCAATCGGCGATCGGGGCCGACCTAGAACACGACGTAGGGTTTGAGAATGTCGTTCTTCCAGTTCACATTTTTTAGGTGCTTGGCTGAGACCATTTTGAGGTCCAGGTCAGCCGATTTCGACAGAGGATGCCGTGATGACGCCATTCAAGAAAAGGGAAAAAAAGGAGCCTAGGTATCTCTCGACTAAGATGGAGAAGAAGAATAATGGAGATTTTCGCTAGATGTAACAAAGAAAATGAAAACGAAGATTGGGTTTTTTCTTTTTATCTAATATATTAGAATAGATAATAATTTCGGCAATTTGTTCCAAATCTGCCATAAATCGAACGATATGGTGGCTGGAGAATTAAATCGCTACAGCAATTTCTCTCAAAATCACTAGATAGCGGCATTTTTTCAAATTGCCCCAAATTTATTGCCGCTAATTTCCGCTTCTGTTGTAGTGGATCCAGAAGCTCTCTACCACAACAGACACGGCAATAGTGACGGTGTCGGTGACGAAAATGGCAGCGAAAATGATAGCAAAAATTATGGTAGAAAACTTAGGGTTCTATCATAGCAAACTCAGAACTAGTGTCTAGTGATATATTCAGACACAATTTTTTTAAATTTTAGTTGTTATAAATTTTTCTCTTAAGTTTTGGTATCCAGTAAATTTTAAAAATATTTATTTTAATCTTTGTTATTAGTTTATTCAATTAAGTGTTACACCTTACACATTATTAGCATTTAACTTATCACATTAGTAAGTAATGGAACAAACTAAAAGTAAAAATTAAAATATGTATCTTTTAAATTTTACTAGATCAAAACTAAAAATACAATTTCATATAGACCGAAATTTCAAAATGAATATTTAATCCTTCTGAAATTTTTTCTTTTTCTTTTTTGATAAGAATAGTACTAAATTAATATAATTATTAATGGTGGAGAGAGAAACAAAGTTTTTTCTGTCTCTCATAAAATATATTAATTGTTAACAAAAATTGACTAATTATCTTCTTAACAATACTTACAATTAAAGATTTATTAGGTTAATTACGATTATAGAACTATTTGACCAAATTTTTTTTTGCAAATAATAAGAATCAAATTTTAAATTTTTAGGTTATAAAAATATTAATAATTTATCATAAAATTACTTTTTTTTTAAATTTAAATCGATAAAAAAATACAAATAATTATATATCTATCAACCATAAAAATACTTTCCATTTACAAGGAAAAAAGCAAAATTTAATCATATTAAATGGTCAAATAAAGTTAATTATATCAAATGATATTTAAAATTAGGTTTAATTACTCTGTTGGTCTCTATAGTTTCGCGAAATTTTTAATTAGGTCTCTATCCTTTTTTTTCTTTTAATTGGGTCCCTGTACCAATTTTTTTTTTTAATTGAGTCCTTACACTTTTTTTTTCTTTTATTTGAGTCTCTGCACCAATTTTTTTTTTAGTTAGGTCTCTATATAATGAAGCCAATTACTACTAAGAGGGATCTAATTGAAAAAAAAAATTTGGTGTAGGGACTCAATTAAAAAAAAAAGTATAGGAACCAAATTAAAAATTTTGTAAAACTATAGGGACCAACAGAATAATTAAACCTTAAAATTATAATCATGTTATATATACATAAAAAATTGGTCACCAATATAAAATATACATTAAAAATAAATTAAACTATATATATTTATACACAAATATAATAATTAATTTATAGACTAATTTTTGTATGCGCATTAATTCTTTTTAAATTGTTTAATATGTAATTATTTCTAATGAAAAACACTTTATTTTTGCATTCAATGCTTTTCTATAATTAATTTTATAAATTTTACGTTTTGTATGATGCTAAACTCATTAAATGAGGTCTTTTTTTTTTGTTGGACAGCGAATGTATAATCACTTCCGAAAATGCCAATTATACAATTAGAAGTCAACCAACAATTAACAACTACACTACAAAAGATTTTGGAAAGAGTCTCGTTAAGGAGTCAATAGAGTATTTTTACAATATGTATAATTAATGGGCTATTTATTTGGCTCAATATGAGTTAAAAAATGAACATTTTGAATAAAATATTACTAATTTTTCAAACACAATACACCCATATTATCCAGAATAACCATCCAGATATCAGGAATAATAAACATCTGATATTCTACTGAATCGAACATTTCTATATTCCCATTATACACATTGTATAAATACTCCATTGACTCCCTATACTTCCTTTTTTGAAAAAAGTTCGATTTGCATTCACCCAAAGACAGTTAATTTCTGAATGAATAGTTAGTCTTTCTATTTAGTATCTTAACCAATTTCATATAATTTTAAATATTTGAATTATGCAGCATCTAATCACTTTTAAATTTGAAGAGAAAAAATACATATACCACTCCTCTTGTATAATCATAAAAAAAATCTTACTATCATGAGTTTTAAAGGTGCATTTTAAAAACATAAAAAAAATAAAAATTATTAAAAAATATATTATTATACACTTTAAATATAAATTAACCAAATCCTAACAAAAAATATAGGATCGTTTTCTTTTTTAGCATTAAAATTTTCTCTCTCTAATATTAAAACATCTTCTAAAAGTCAAAAAGAAAAATGTATCAATCCACAAAATATGGATAATGTATCTTAAATTTAAATATGACTCTCAATTTCCTGAATAAAGTATTTATTTTTCAGATTCTAGAATATTATAGAGAGAATGTTGTGTCAACGCTGTTGTTAATGCCAATAAGAAAGAAAGAGAAAATGAGAATTTCATACCTTTATAAATAGATGTGTGGGGAGAACACCACCATAAAAAACATACATACATACATACACACACACACACCATTTGTGTTAGTTTTTGCAGCATTGCTTGATGGATAATAACGGTCTTAACTTGTTTTCCGCTCCCCAAGAAAGGAGGGTGTCATTTGCAGAGCTAGCAAGGCAGTATGAGATGGCAGCCAACAACAATGATGATGATATCCCGAAAATGAAGAGGAGGGTGAAACTACAACTGATAGATGATATGAATTCAAGGAAAGCTACATTCAGGAAGAGACGTGCCGGATTGTTGAAGAAGTTGGAGCAGCTCGCCATCCTTTGTGACATTCAGGCTTGTATTGCCATCTTTGGTCCAGGTACAATTTCAATTTCAATTTGAATTTAGATTTAAATTATAACAAATTATATCAACTTCATCCTTCAAAAAGTTAAGTCCATAAGAAAGAAAGAAATCTTTTAGGGTCAGCGATTTTTAATATTTTTGTCATTATTTAACCAGTATAAATATTAAATTAATTTTAACGAATAAAGTTTACTAATTTATATGTACAAATTTTAATAAATATAGGTACAAATTATTTATTTTATATATGCAAAATTCTTATAAATATAAATATAAATTATTGTTCACTAAATGCCGACAACAAATAATAATATTGACACATGAATGATTATATGTCTGACATAAACTAACATGTTCAGGTGACAAGAGTCCTACGGTGTGGCCATCAGTGGAGGAGGCTAAAGAGATCATGGAGAGGTTTGAGGAGATTCCGGAGCCAGAGCGGTCGAGCAGAATGGTAACTCATCAGGAGTACAGGAAACAGAAGGTGATTTGGATGGAGAAGCAACTTGAGAAGCTCAAGAAACTTAACGATCAGAAAGAGATGGCCATCTTCATGCATCAAATCTATAACGAACATAGGCCTGTAACTGATTTTAGCGATGATGAGTTGGACCGTTTTCTCACCTATGTTGACGACAAGTTGAAGGCGGTTAGAAACAACATAATAAGAACCCACCGCTCTGAAGTGTCAATTTCGTTGCAGCCACCGCCGGCGCCGCCATCAGCAGTGGCAGTGCAGCCACTGATTATTTTTGGTGAAGTTGATAGCAGTGTGCAAGATGAACTGTTATTTAATGCAGAGCAACAACAGAAGAATTTAGAAGATGTTGTTCCTAATGATGAACCGGATGATGATTTTTTTGGAGGATTATTCTTTGAAGATGAGAGTAACGGGTCGGTTCTGTTTCCTGTTGGTGATGAGCATGTGTTGGTGGTTCCACCGGCTGAAGCTAATGAAGAATTATTTGGGTTTGGAGATTTCGATGATTCAGTGGATTTTGGTGATCTTGACAATTTTGGTGACCTCACTGTTGGAACTGATGATGATGATGACGATGATGATTTCTTAATTGATGAGTTATTATTGCCTAATCAGGGCAATGCCGCCGGAAATACTAGTAATGATAATCATAAAGGGCTGTGGTAGTTCCATTAAAGAAACCTAAATCCGAGTACTGAAATGAATAAACAATGCTCGTGAATTAAAGCTGCTAGAATGGAAACTTTGCTATTTCTCTCTCTCTAATTAATAATGGAATAAATTTGAACTTGGAAATAAAGAGAGAGAGAAAGAGGGGGGTTAATTTATTTTCTTTTAATTATTGTAAGATTATTTTCCTATCTTAAGAATGAAACATGCATGTTATTTCTTCTACACTAATTAGATTTGAGGAGTGATAGGAAGCCAGCAATTTTTGTGTTTTATAACCATTAATTGGCCATTAATAATATTTTTAATAGTATGAGATTATATCCAACAGTAAGAGATCTCTCATTAGACTTTGAAACAAGAGAATTGGATAATTAACATGACACTCGTTCATTTTTTGAAAAGTTGATAAAAAATTTTACATATCTTTTACAAATTAATATTAAGATGGATCAAATCAATACTTAGTGGGTATTCTTATTTCTTAGTGTGGAACTGGAAGGCAGTGTATTTTCTTTCATAAATAAGACAATCCTGACGAGGTGTCCTTATTTTGAGAGACAAATTGGATCTAATCTAAAGTCATTCATCAATTTGACAATTTTATATAACGGTTCTTGCACATAACAACCTCATCATTATGTCTGCTTACTCAACATTGATTAGAAGACTAATTATAATGTAAATTACATGTATCATGTATGTATAGACATGTGAATAAGAGAATATCAATTAATGTGTCAGATAAGGCTTGTAAATATCGTGGTATACGACTATAAGCATTCGAGTTACAATTTGTGCTTATAGTGCATTTGGAAGAATGAATATCAATTAATGTGTTTGACTTATATATTTAATTTATATTTCATGATAATTATTTTACTGTTATTACTATATGTTATAATAATAATTATTTATTTTTTGCAACTATTAAAAGGTTTAAACTTTTAATTATATA
>NC_029789.2:11183036-11195155 GCF_000816755.2 Arachis ipaensis | reverse complement strand
CACTAAAAAAAAAAAAAAAAAAGTCTATGATCACGGTAGTTAGTAAGAAGGGTGATCATAAGTTTATGGTCACGATTTTTGACTTATAGTTACGGTTTTTTTACCGTAGTCTATTCTGTCGTGGCTATAGACTTATGGTCACAGTTTTTTTTATCTATAGTCACAGTCGTAGTGTTAAAATTCTGACACTTTAAACCACATTTTTTTACTGTGACCATAGCCTCTATGGTCACCCCACCTTAAAGCCGTGATTATAGCCTTATCTATGGTCACGGTTTTCACTATGACCATAGTCTCTATAGTCACCCCACCTTAAAACCGTGACCATAGCCTTATCTATGGTTCACGGTGGTCATAGCTTCTATGGTCACCCCTTCTTAAAACCGTGACCATAGTCTTATCTATAGCTGGTCATGGTTTTTCGTCGTGACCATAGCCTCTATGGTCACCCCTCCTTAAAACTGTGACCATAACATTATCTATGGTCACCCTATTTTAAAATCGTGACCATAATTTATTCTATTTTCTGAGATTTATTTTTTTAAAGCATAATCAGATCCTAAATTATGATAATCACAAAATAAGTCTAAAAAAAATTTAATAAATCTACTAGGTAAAAGCTCTTAAAAAAATTACAAAAAATATCAAAATATTATACTATAAAAACCAAAAAATATTTTCTAATAATATAGTACATATTCTTCTCGTCCTTTGAAAACCAAAAAAAAATTCTTCTCTAATTTGTTCGCTTATCTTGTAATGTTTTTCACCTGAAACCCAAAAAAAATTTTGAACAATTGAATATACAGTCAGAAAATTCAGCTCCAAAGCCAGAGAATCCAACAACAGAAAAACTAAACAAAGAATTCAAACTAAATCGAACATACAACCAAAAAATCAACAAATAAATTATTCCAAACTAACCAAATAATTTTTTTTTCTTTTATTTGATAGGAAAAAATAACTTATTAGAAGAGAAGAAAAGAGAACCAAAAAATGAAAAAGAAGAAGGCATGGTATCCTTGCAAAGAAACAAAAAATTAACTGTGATTAAAGTAATATACTAACATATCAATATACTTGAGTGGATACACTTGTCTCGAATAAAACTTTAAATTAAAAAAACTAACTATCAATATACAAGTTTAAATTGATCTAAACCTCAACAACTATATAAAATTTGGTGATTATATTCCCTAACGTAAGCCTATTCAACCATGCCATGCAATTTCTAAGGTGCAGACCCAACTCCCAACGAATATAACCTCATGTCATAACACACCAAACATAAGACATTGAACATAAAAACTACAAACCCAAAAGAAAGACCAAAGCCATAATGAAATTGAACTTAAAACAATGCATCTAAACACTCAAAACAGGCAAACAGCCAAACAAAACCAATAGCTTAGCTAGCTATAATGAAATGTAGAAAGTTAACTCACAAATAATAATTGTTAAAATGCAATACGACAGTATAGAAATGCAATTTGATTCTTAAAATGGCAGCTAATGATTGCTTTCCAAGGAACTAACAACTAGATTCCCCGAATCTATTGCCATTACTGAGATCTAAGACCAAACAAACCAAACTTAAAAAACACTAAATTTAGAAGAACACTAAACCAAACTTAAATCTATTCACAAGGAGATTACAAATACCTTAACCGAATGATTGTCAAGCTGAATTGCTCTCCGAAAATCTTCTTCCACTCTCTCCCAATTACTACAAACAAATAAAGCCGATAATAATAACACAAAAATACCCAAACAGAAGTCAATAAAATAAAATAAAATTAAAAAATTAGGAAGATATGTTATCATATTATATTTACTGGCGCTTAAGATGGCAGAGAGCACGGTTCGTCCAATACAAAGAAACATTAGGGCACAAAATAATTGCCTTGAATCGCCCAAAATAGAAAAACAAACAATGTAATAATCCCAAGAATATTACAAATTTTTCATTTTTTTTTTGAAAGGAAATATGATGATTGATTAATTAAAGGAAAAAGGTTAGAAAAAGATAACAGAGAATGATACCTTCACTTTCAGCAAGGTCAGCTTCTATCTTGAAGAATTCCAAGCCTTTGGTGAAAGTCTTTAATTTACTTTCCATGTCCTCTTCAGTTGAAATATGCCATCTTCTTTTACCAAATTCCACTCAAAAACCTAACCAGAAAATGTCAATTTCCAAAACACTTTAAGTTGAAAAAGTTTTATTATGATGATGACAATTATGATGATTACAAATAAACCTGTGGCATCAAAGTGTGTGCTGCATCCTCGGTCATCGGTCGCAGTTCCTTCAGATTGCATGGCACACACTTCTTATCTCTGAGACCTAACAAAGGGAAAAAAAAGTTATATATGACAACATGAACAATGAGATTATAGAATATAGTGTTTGATAAAACTTGACTCTTTCATGAGATATGAACAAATTAAATATCACACAAAACAAAATATCTCAAATCAGTTTTCATGACACAAAAATCTCAGATAAACATAGGGAATAACGGAAAAATAGAAAAGAAAAAGTATAAAGAAATCTACAAAGCATAATCAGAGAACGTAAAAAGCTCTCTCTTTCTCATATCTTTATAATCCAAACTGCTATCACTTTTTATTTCAATACCTTGCATATCTGCGCAGGTCAGATACTAGTAATCAGATAAAGCAAGATTGTTAGAGAATAATTTAGAGACAGAAAGATCTAAGGAAGCATAGCTTCTAGCACTATAACAAATTGTTGATTAAAGGAGATATAACTGAATCAAGGATATCATATAACTGAATCAAGCAAAGAGCAAATTATCTTTTCAGAACCCCCAAAAAATTAAAATAAACCCCCAATTCATTTCATTTTTATAACTTAGTTGAAAACATTTTAGAGTCAAGAACTTCGATCTGATTTCAATTTAATGAACAAAAACTGTTCCACTTGTATACATATTATAGGAGGCATGTTTTCATTTGACGACAATGAGTATGGTTGGAGTTTGATATCTATTATTTGTTTTGTTATATTATGTTACTAGATTCTATATATTACCAGCTAATTAAGTCTTGTATAAATGTGATTTTGTATTTGTAACTAATTTGTTGCCTTCCTATGTATTCCTATTTTTCATTGCCTGTTATTTTTCTTTTTTTGTTTTCCTTTAACACTAATCATGCAACGCAACAACTACAACACTCCATTATTAAATCATCAGTTATGCAGCAAAAATTCCAAGCATATTTCAAACCAAAAACTCAGAAGTCTATGTCTAACCATATAATCAGAAAAAAGCAACACATTTCACATGAACTTTGTTTTTCAGAGTTCAAAATCACACAAAAAAAAGAAAAAAACACTTACCAGGAACGGCGGCAATGATGGAAACAAAGCACAGCAAAGAGGCGACAGAGAAGTGGCGGAGCGACGACGAATTGCCGACCGGTGAAGGAGCGGCAACTTCGTGCAACCGGTTCGGCGTAACTGGCAACTGGTTCTGGTTCTGCGTTTGAGAAGATGAGGTGGCAACGACGATAGTGACAGTGACGGTTGAGGCGAAACTCACACGAAGGAAGAAGAAGAACGACACGGCGCCGAAGAACGAAACGAAAAGAGGTAGAAGAAGAAGAAGAACGAAACGACGCAGGCGAGCACTGGCGGCAACAACACACAAGGGTTGGAGCAAGACGACGAGGGTTTTGCACCCAGAAGAAGAAAGAGGGCTTGGCTAGCTAAGGTTATCTTTTTTTTTCCAAGTTACGAGGGAATGTGGATTTTGGGAGGGAGAGAGGATTTTGCGTGGGTGTAGGGGCTGCGGTGGCTGCGCCGTTGTGGGTCTGCGCGGGTGTGGGGGGGTTGCAGGGAGCTGCAGTAGTTGTGAGGTCGGATGCGGGGGCTGCGTGGCTGCAGTGGCGGCAAATAGTGCGGTGGCTGCGGGTGGCGGGCTACCGTGCTGGGTGGCTGGGGGATAGGTTTAGTTCATGCTCTGTAGTTTCGGAAAGGAGAGGATAGTGGTGCTGGGTGAGTGTGTTTGTGGTTAGTGTTGGTTTCCTATCCATAATAGTCTCTGAGATTCATGCAATTACTCATAATAATCCCTAAGATTTCAAATTCCCTATTGTAGTCCTCCAGATAGAGTTCCGAGCACTCAAACTAGTCCCTGGCCATATTTTAGGTGATGACTCATCACCAGAATGCTGACGTGGCCTAGGATTGCCACGTGGGACATGTCTAAAACGACGTCGTTTTGGGTTTGGCGCCCTTGAAAGCCAAAAACGACGCCGTATAGTTGTTACTTAATATGAAAAACAGTTTTCTCCACCAACACAAACACTTCGTCTCTTCTTCTTCCACCCTCTGAGTTCTTCTTCATCTCCCCAACAATGGCGTAGCCGTAGGGTTGTATGTGCTGGGTTAACAAAAATTTGAGAGAAGAAGTCATCTGATCAGAAGTTGTTGTTGCTCTTCCCTTCCCTTCGTTCACCACAAAAACGAGGTTCTGACGTTGTGATCGGACTCAAGGTAACCTTTTTTTTTAAGTTTGCATTTTGAATACAGTGTTGTTTGATGATAGCATTGGTCAGTGTTGTTGAGGTTCTGGAGTTTTGGTGTCATTGTAGTGTATAGGGTTTGAATGTTGGTTGGGGTTTGTGGGGTTGCTGTAATACCCGAATGAAACAGGGAAGAAACAGGGATTAGTATGGAGGTTTGGAAAAAAAGGTTTTCTTGTGGTGATTATTTTTCCTTTTTAATGCATGAGTAGGCTTTCAAATTCTCCCTATGTATTGTAAAAATTTTAAATTTCTTGCAGATGAAGGAGAAGTTGGACATCATGTTTCATCATGGGGTGACTTCAAAAAAAATGCAGAAGGAATTATGATATATTCTCCGGACAATAAGGCCTGTTTAGGTGATCGAGACACTGATACTCTGAATGTGTTCTACATACGGAACTACCATAGGGAGCTTGGGTACAATGACATTAAACAGTGCTGGTGGCATGTTCCTGGAAAATGTTTGGAGAAGGGGTTGAGAAATGTAAACAGTGACAAAGAGATAAGAGAGATGGTGAATTGTGCTAGGACAAATGAGGGATTGATTGATATATATTTCGAGCATACAGTGTCAGTGCCGGAGGTGTTAGAGGGAGATAACACAGTTGTGTACTTGAATGATCATGGTGAAGAGGGATGTAATGCAAGTACAGATACTGATGTGAGTCCCCCAGTTACAGAGACTCATGCAATCATAGTTGCTCCTCCTATCCCTAAGGTTGTACCCAACACTTCTTGCAAATCCAGTCCTAAAAAAAACAGAACATCTCCACGGCAATCACAACCATCACACTCCAAAACTGCCAATCCTTCCAAGACAACCAAACCTGTGAAGAAGAACAACTCCCCAGAAGTCACCAAGCCCACCAAAATCAGCCAGCCCACGAAATCCAGTCAGAACACCAAATCAGATAGGAGCAAGAAGCAGAAACTGTCCAAGAGACCAAGTATTTTCAGGAGACCCTGCACACGGTCTGCTGCTAGAGGATTTACTAGCAAAGTGTTTAACAATGAAGTTCCCTTTGATGTATCTTCTGATTCCTCTGATAGTGAAGAAGATAGCATGTTCAAGCCAGGTCCGGATGAGGGTAGTTCCTCTGATTCTGAGGCTACAGGGAATGATCCTAAAACTAGGAGTAGGATTAGGAGAAACATGATACATGCTACGGTGGGTAAGAGAAATATTAGTCCACTAGGTAAAGGGAAGGAGAAGATATTACATGAAGACGATGGTTTGGTGGAGGAGGTGAGCGACGCTGAGGTTGACCTTGGGTTTGTGGGTTGTGTTCATGAAGGGGTAGAGGATGGCCTAGACCCAGGTGTTGACTCAGATGGCACCAATTCTTGGCACTCGGAGGAGATGAAGATGCCTCCAAGCTCAGAAGATGAGCTGGAGGAAGGAAATGAATCTGAAGAGGCAAGTCCGCTGTTTAGAGAGGGTGCAAGGTTTGGAGAGCTGCACCTTGAGGTAGGCATGAAGTTCGGAACTAAATGGAAATTTAGAGAAGCTGTGAGAGAATATACAATCCAAGAGGGAAGGAGCATAAAGATAGTGAAAAATGATAACATTAGGTGCAGGGCAGTGTGTAAGGTGAAAGAGTGCCCATGGGTGGCTTATGCATCAAGAGACCATGAAGACACATGTTGGCAAATTAAGACATTCAATGATGACCACAGTTGCCCAAGAGAGGACAAGAATAGGGCTGCTAACAGGAATTGGGTATGCAGCAAGCTTGTGAAGAAGGTGAGAAAGTATCCAAATTTTAGACACTGCGAGGCTACAACTTACTTCAAGACACGGTTTGACTTGGCTCTGAATAAAAACTCAATATCCAGGGCATTAATGGATGCAAGAAGTGTAGTGTATGGGGATGAGAAAGAACAATATAGGATGGTTAGGGATTATGGTATGACGCTGTTGAAGACTAATCCCGGTTCCACTGTACAAATATGCACCACCCCCCAACCAGATGGTGAAGTTACCTTTGATAGAATGTATATATGCTTAAGTGGCTGCAAAAACGGATTCAAGGCTGGTTGCCGTCCTTTGATAGGTTTGGATGGTGCTTTCCTAAAGACCCGGTTTGGTGGACAGATTTTGTCAGCCGTGGGGTTAGATGCTAATCATCATATCTATGTCATAGTCTGGGCTATTGTCAGAGTGGAGAATACAGAGACATGGAGATGGTTTCTCGAGCTACTTCATCAGGACTTGGGTCATTATAAAGAGCATGACTGGTGCTTCATATCGGATATGCAAAAGGTGTGACTTAATTTGAATGTCTTTATTTGATTTTTTATGTGATCTTATATTAAGAATTGTTTCGTTATGCTTACTGTGAATGATTGTGCTTTCATTAGATTTGGCTGGTTAGCTTTTAGTGTAAGACCTTCGATCATTGGATTATTGGATTTTGGTGGTTAGTTATAAGGGAATTCAGATTTCTGCTGTTATGCTTACTTGAAGAATTGTAGCTTCCATTCAAGTATGATGGTTATTTATTTTGTTAAGAATTTTGCTGTTTTGCTTATCTGCATAGACTGTGAGATGATTGTATCTTCATGGTTACTTATTAGGTGTGCTGTTATGCTTGCTTGAAGAATTGTACTTTCATTATGCTTGTAGTGCATCTTATAGAGAACTTGTAATTACTGGTTTTGTCATTAATTGAGATGTTCTATTAAACGTTAGGGACCTTTATGGGTCACGACCCTCAATTGTAGGGACTATTATGGAGATGTTAATCAAATGTTAGGGACTATTATGTGTAACAATTATAATGTCAGGGACGATTATGTGTCTAACATTTACTGAATCTGGCAGGGACTGATATCAGCAGTGAAAGCAGTGATGCCTGACGTGCATCACCGTTTTTGCGTCTGGCATTTATGGAAAAATTTCAACAAGAACTGGAAGGACTTACAGCTAAGGGGACTTCTGTGGGAATGTGCAAGGGCAACAACATACCAAGAATTCAGGGATGGAATGGAGAAGATCAAAAGGTTAAATGAAGATGTCTGGGCATACTTAGAGAAGTGGCCTATGGATGCTTGGACCAGAAGCTTATTCAGCCATAAGCCGAAGTTGGATAGCATCTGTAACAACGCATGCGAGGTGTTCAATTCTAAGATCAAGGATGCACGAGCCAAACCCATCATAACATTGCTGGAGGAGGTAAGGATGTTTGTTATGCGAACCATAGCGAAAAACAAGGTGAAGCTGCAGAATCACACTGGGAAGCTCACACCTGTTATAAAGAGCAGGCTGGAGAAGGTGAGGAAAGAATCCAAGCATTGGAAGCCTATTTGGACTGGGGATAACGGATACGAAAAATTTGAGGTGCACGGACATCCAACCAACCATGTTGTGGACATAGGAAAGAGACTGTGCACATGCCAATTTTGGATGCTAACGGGTAAGTTAATTGTGTTTATGCATTTTACTTTCTTCAGCCATAACTATTATCATGGTTCCTCTCACTGTTTGGCACCTGCAGGTATCCCGTGTGTGCACGCTTGTGCTGCCCTGTCTCGTGTGAACAAACAGCCAGAAGACTTCTGTCACAGATGGCTGACCATGGACTCATACAAGGAAACTTATAACCACCACATTAATCCAATTCCGGGTCAACCACTGTGGGAAAAAGCAGAGGACTGTAACAGGCCACATGCCCCTAAAATCAAGACAAAACCTGGAAAACTAAAGATGAAGCGGAGGATGGATGCGGACGAGAAGAGTGCTTCTGGAACTAAGAAGCCTAAAGTTGACCCAAAACTCTCAGGCAACACTGCAGATGGTGTACACCTAAAGAGACAGCTGGGTGCCTTTAAATGCAGTTACTGTGGTGATAAGGGGCATACAAAGAGAGGCTGCAAAAAGAAAAAAGATGCTGATGCTGCTACTGCTGCTGCTGCAGCAGCAGCTGCTGCCGCTGCTGCCGAGGCAGCTGAGAAGAAGAAAAATGATGAAGTTCATACTATGCCTGAGAAGCCGGTTCATCAGCCCCAAGACGTGTCTGGCCAAGCAGATTTGGGAAGCAATCCCCAAGAGATCGAATTAACTCAGCCTTCTGCTTCTGAGCAAGAGGATTCTGAAAAGGTAACTAAAATTTTACATTTGAGTATGTTGTTATTTCCATGCATAAATAGTAGTTAATGCCACTTATTTCTCCTATAGGATCCTGCACCGAAAAGACCTTCCAAGCTGTCACCACGAAGACGATCCTCTAATCAGCCAACCGCACCAACAGTGAATCCCTTGCAGGGTGCATCTTCAGTAACATCTTCAAAGTTTGCCAACTTGCTGCAGTTCATCCCAACGCCAGGATTTAGACCCCCAAGAAAGAAGAATTGAATACTAGATATATGTACTTAGGAGTTTCTGTTTTGTGTTTTGTTATTAGTATTTTCCATCGTATAATGACTAGATGGTGAACTTTGATGCAAAGGCCTTTTTGGTATGCCTTGGCCTTGCTTTTGATGAAACTACTGATAGCAGCAACATGGTTTCTAGGCTGCCTTTTACAGTCAACTTTTGTTGTTTCTTGATAGACAATGGAATTTATGTTAATATGCTATGCTATGTGCTTTACCATTCAAGAAGCAGTTTCTTTATTTTTTTCATACACAATGGAATTTAAATTAACAACAATTTCATAGTTAATAACACTTTTCATTCCATCAAGAAGCAGATTTTTACAAATGTTGATAACAAGGAACCCAAAACCACCAATTCATTCATCATTTACAATATAGGATCACCAACAACACTGTCAATACACACACACCTAACACTAACAACCGGGTCATCACTTTTTGCATCTGGACATCCTCCTCCAACCTTCGAAGCCTCCAATCAACGTTGATCTTCACTTCATCACCACACGATTCTGACTTTTCAACCTGTTCCTCATTCACAGAATCTGTCCACACAAAAAGCCCGCACCATCTCTTCCCACTTGTCTGCAACCAATAAAGGATCAAAGTTTAGAGAGGAACAGCACAAGAACAGTCAGGGGAGGCATAACAACACAAGAACAATCAGGGGAGGAGAATAACAGCAACACAAGTGATTACTCTAACCTACATTATAATTGGGGCAGCCATAGAACGGTTTGTTCGGATTCGAATCTGTGCCAGACCATCTGAGAACTGGCCTACAGCCACAGCCGCACCATTCTGGCGGCGCCGATCTTCTGCTCTTCGTTTGCGTTCTACTCCGATTCCAGCTAGATGGGGAACGAATAGAGCTTCCACCTCCAGTGCTACCTCCACCAATCATCGACATCAGTAGCAGCCCTGGATGAGAGTGCATGAACAGGAACAAGTGTATGGAAGAGGAAGAAGAAGAGGTGAACAAGACGAAGAGGGGAGGTGTATGAGAATTTGGGGATTTAGGGTTAATTATACTACGAGGGACCAATCTGGGTAAAAATTGGAACTTAGCCAGCTCAGCTAGCCGTTGGCAGCAGTCCAGCGTGGCAATCCTAGGCCAAGTCAGCGCTCCGGTGATGAGTCATCACCTGAAATATGGCCAGGGACTAGTTTGAGTGCTCGGAGCTCTATCTGGATGACTATAATAGGGAAATCGGGATCTTAAGGATTACTATGAGTAATTGCGTGAATCTCAGGGACTACTATGGGTATTTACTCAACTTAATAATCGATTTAATGGTTAAATTTTTAGTGTCCAAAATTAATTTTATATTGTTCTAATTATCTTATACTGTACCATGGCTAAAACTTAAAATATAATTAAAACGAATTTGGCATTATAAGTGGTCATTGATGATGGGTTAGTTTTTCATCAGTTATTAAGTTATTAAATCATTTTTTATATTATTAAGTTCTAAATCATTTTTTAATTTATAATTAATAGTATTTAACTAAATTTTTTATTTATAAAATTAGATTTAAAATTTTAATATTTAAAGTAAATTATATAAAATTATTATTAGTTTTTAATTATTAAAATTTTTAAATTTTAAAAAGATAAAATATTTAAAATTTAAAAAAATACATAAAAATCTTAATTAATTAAAACTCAAATGATTAAAACTGTGACCATAGACCCCTTTAGGTCACCCCCAAAACCATGACTATAAACCCCTTTAGGTCACCTCCCAAAACCGTGACCATAGACCCATTTAGGTCACCCTTCTGAAAAACCGTAACCATATATAGACTCTTTTTTGGTCACTGTAAAAAACCGTGACCATAGACTCCTCTAGGTTACCCCCTAAAATCGTGACTATAGATCCCTTTAGGTCATCCCAAAACCGTGACCATAGACCCTTTTAGGTCACCCTTCCGACAAACCGTGACCATAGACCCCTTTTTTGTCACTGTAAAAAACTATGACCATAGACCATTTTAGGCCATCTCCAAAATTGTGACCATAGACCCTTTAGGTCACCCCTAAAACCGAGATCATAGACCTTTTTAGGTCACCATTTTTTAAAAAATCGGGACCATAGACCCTTTTTTGTCATTGTAAAAAACTGTGACCATATACCCTTTTAGGCCATCCCCAAAATTGTGACCATAGACCCCTTTAGGTCACCCCCCAAAATCGTGACCATAGACCCATTTAGATTACCTTTTTGAAAAACCGTGACCATATATAGACTTTTTTTTGTCACTGTAAAAAACCGTGACCATAGACTCCTCTAGGCCACCCCCTAAACCGTGACTATAGAACCCTTTAGGTCACCCCAAAACCGTGACCATAAACCCTTTTAGGTCACCCTTCCGAAAAACCGTGTCCATAGACCCTTTTTTGTCAATGTAAAAAACTGTGACCATAAACCCTTTTAGGCCATCCCAAAATTGTGACCATAGACCCTTTTAGGTCACCCCCAAAACCGTGACCATAGACCCTTTTAGGTCACCATTTTTTGAAAAAACCGTGACCAAAGCCCCTTTTTTGTCACTGTAAAAAACCGTGACCATAGACCCTTTAAGGTTACCCCCAAAACCGTGACCATAGACCCTTTTAGGTCATCCCTAAAACCGGGACCATAGACCCCTTTAGGTCACCCCCCAAAACCGTTACCATAGACCCTTTTAGCTCATTCTTTTTTGAAAAACCGTGACCATAGACGCTTTTTTGTCAATGTAAAAAACCGTGATCATAGACCCCTTTAGGTCTCCCCTCAAAACCATGACCATAGACTCTTTTAGGCCACCTTTTTTTAAAAAAACCGTAACTATAGATACTCTATGGTCATCCTTTTCAAAAAAAAAACCGTGACCAAAGCTTTTTTTTGTCACCCTAAAAAACCATGACCATAAACCCAAAATGTTATAGTGAATTGTCCGTATATATTAATGGTTATTTTTATTGCCGCTAAAAATAAAATAAATGACCACTGAAAATAATTTTTCTACTAGTGTGTAGGATGTTTATAAACAATTAATCTATTCTAATACAATCGTAAAAATAAGAGTCTGAAAATTAAAAAAAAAAGGGCCAATACTTAAATTTATCGTGGAACGTAAAATGAATGTTCAAAAATATTTTTATCATTATATAAAGAAATAAGTATGTACTCAAATCAGCTATC
>NC_029789.2:11180494-11182969 GCF_000816755.2 Arachis ipaensis | reverse complement strand
ATGTATTATTTCACATATTTTTAATATATTTTTTTTATATTTTAATGTGTATTTTATTCACAAATTATTAATTTGTGGTATATATGCAAATATTTTTTAACTTAACTAAAAATATAGGGTTAAGTCAAAGATTTTCAGCCAGAATCAAAATCGTCCCTCGTCTAATTTTCGATTTAGAATCAACCTTAACGTTTTTTTTTCGTATTAAAATCGTCCTTTTTATTTTTTGGACAAAAATACCCTCACCACTACCAACACAATTACATGCTCCACTACCACCACCACCAACACCAACACCACCGCCACAACCTCCACCAATAGCACCACCAACACCAACACCACCACCAACGCTGCCGCTGACAAACTGATTTCTGCCGGTAAAGAAATTCACAAAAATAAAATCGCGTTGTAAGTATAGTTTCTAAACCAACAAAAATCCTTTCGTACAAAAGTTTGGTTGTCACAAGTAACAAAACCCAATAAAAGTTATAATCGAAGTATTTAAACCTCGGGTCGTCTTCTCAATGAATTGCAGGGAGATGTGATTTATTATTGGTTATGTACAAAGATATGTTTTTGGGTTTTTTTTTAAAATAAGGAACAAGTAATTTAAATGACAAGAAAAATAAATTAATAATTAGAAAATCTCTTGGCAAGGTATGAGAACTGAAAATCCTATCCTAGTTATCCTTATCAGGTGTGATGAGAATTGTGATTGCTCCCACTTAGTTAACCCTTACTAAATAAAGGTGATTCAAGTGGACTAATTAACTTGATCCTCAAGTCCTAGTCAACTCCTGTGGAAAGACTAGCTTTAGAGCGATCCAAATCAATCAGCAATTCCCAAATCTCAATCAACTACTGAGTTTGATAACTCAAGCGTTACCAATTACTTAACCAAAGCCAAAAGGAGAAAATAAATATACTCGAATAAAAATGCCTTCAGATGGGAAGCATCAGTAACATAAATAAAAGAAAGAACTCTTAAATCTAAAATACCTCAAATTGCATTTAAACATAAATTCAAATCTAACATGGAGTTCATAAGCCAAATTGAAAAGATAAATAAAAATTAAAGTAATAGAATAAATAAAAGTAGAAAATAATTTAAAGGAACATTGAACCTGGAATTGAGAAATAACCATAAACTGAGAGGAATCCTAATTCTAAAAATCTAAATCCTAAATCCTAAATCCTAAGAGAGAGGAGAGAACATCTCTCTCTAAAAACTACATCTAAAACCTAAAAATTATGTATTATGAGCCGTTTTGTAAATGAATAGATTCCCCCACTTTATAGCCTCTAATCTGTATATTCTGGGCCCAAAACTGGGTCAGAAACAGCCCAGAAATTGCTGATTGCGAAATCTGCCACGCTGATTTTTCGTCACTGCAACGCGTCCGCGTGGAGCACGCATTCGCATCACTTATCGTTAGGTCAACTATGGCATATTATATATCATTTCGAAGTCCCGAACGTTAGCTTTCCAACGCAACTAGAACCGCATCATTTGGATCTCTGTAGCTCAAGTTATGATCGATTTAGTGCGAGAGGGTCAAGCTGGACAGCTTAGCAATTTCTTCAACTTCTTGTATTTCTTCCACTTTTGCATACTTCCTTTCCATCCTCTAAGCCATTTCTGCCCTGTAAAGCCTGAAATCACTTAACACACATATCAAGGTATTGAATGGTAAAGGAGAATTAATTTTTGGTAATATAAAGGCTTTGGGAAGCAAGTTTCCAATTATAAAACAAGATTAGGAAGGAAAATGTAAAACCATGCAATTAGTATGAATAAGTGGGCAAAGACTTGATAAAACCACTCAATTAAACACAAGATAAACCACCCCACACCTCCACCTCCACCTCCACACAGAGAAGCAGAAACAGAAAATTAACCCATCTCCCACCCCCACCTCCACCTCCACACAGAGAAGAAGAAACAGAAAATCAACAAATTCAAGCACAAATTTAACACAAGCAGAAACAGAAAGCAACAAATCAACACAGCCAAATCAACAAATTTAACATAGAACACAAAGCCAAATCAAAAATTCAAAGTACAAAGAAGCAGATGCAGAAGGCCAAGCAGGACCACCGGCAAACTCTTCATCAGAACCCATAACCGCAAGAAGCTGAAGCGGCGAGGCGGCGAGGAGCAGTGGCGAGGCGGTGAGGCAGCGAGGAGCAGCGGCGACGGTGGCGCTGGCTTCCCTCAGCGGCTAGGCAGCAAGAAGCAGCAACGCGAGTCCTTCTCCCTCTTCGCGTCTCTCTCTGTCCGATCTCTCTCCTCTGGCGTGGGTAACTGGCGGTGAGGGTTGGACGCGGTCTGGGTGGCGATGCGACGGGGCACGAGCAGGCTGGGCGTGGCGGCGAGGTTTTCTGCGTTTTCTTCCCGTTCAGCTCTTTCAAATCTCCCTCTCTTCTCCTATCAACAGCGGCGGCGACGGCGGCAATGACACCTACCGCACCTCC
>NC_029789.2:11175319-11179876 GCF_000816755.2 Arachis ipaensis | reverse complement strand
TTTTTTTTATTTTTTTAAATTTTATAACTTTTTTATTAAAATAGGGGGTAGTTTAGGAATAATATAAAAAAAATTATTAAAAAGGACGATTTTAATACGAAAAAAACATTAAGGACGATTTTAAATCGAAAATTAGATGAGGGATGGTTTCGATTCTGACGCTAAACTTTAGGGACCAAAACCATACTTAACCCAAAAATATAATATCTACAATTAATTGATTCAAGATCGCTCAGTTATATAAATACAATGTAACTTTTTCTCAATAATAATATAACGATACACTAGGAACAGAAATATATAACACTACACAAATAATACATATTTCTATTTTCTATTAACTCTCTTCAAGAAATGAAGACGACTTTCACTATAAACCCATATTAACTTATAAACTTCATTTGAATAATATTATTATATATGATGCCTATTTATATACTTAAATATGTTAATTAACTTATTAATCACTAAATCATAATTTCTAACAATTCTAATTAATATCTTTACAAAGTTCTAGTTAGCACAACAAATTGACAAATTATTTTACTACTTAATAAGCATGCCAATGTATGATGGCATAATTGTGATCAATTCTAGCTACAAATTTTGATTATCTTTTTTGTAATATGATCAATCTTGACTTGTCAACCTATATAATTTTTATAATAATTTAGTTAAATTATCTAATAATTTTTAATTAATAATTTTACATAAAAACAATTCTTCATAAGTATTCACCTTTATAAATATTTAGATTGAGATTCTTTGTTTGCATATATGTCTTCATGCACGTATTTGGCTATTTGTATGTTTTGCATGCAATTTTATACCGAATGAATTACCTTTCAAATTTAAGGAGGGCATTTGTTGTTAAATAATAATACTCACTCACAATAAACTCAAGTTTAATATTAACTTGTAAAAACCTCATCAAATTCAACCAGCTTATTACTTGATCAAATTTGATTTAAATTAGATACATATATGAAAGTTTTTGTTGAGCTAAAAAAGAGGGAGTGAATCTATAATTTTCTTTTAAATTTAATTATTTTTTTTCAAACCAGAAAATATAACTTAGCTTTTGGCCTGTTTGCGAAATAGATTATACAGGAGACAATTTTATAGTGTCTCATAAATCGTAAAAAACAGAATCAGTGAAGGGAAGAAGAAGATGACATAACCATATATTCTAGTTCAATTGCTTCGTGCAATACAACTTACATTCAGTCTCTACCACAACAGTGATAAAATTTTCACTATAATATCAAATATTACATACACCAATTCTCTAGGATTCAACCTAATTTTATCTGAGACAAATCAAACTTCTACCTAAACTTGATTTGACTAGACAACTTCCTAAACTTTCACCACACTAAGTGTTTATCCAACTTAGCAAGAGATTCAACTCAGACATCAAACACAAGACAAAAATACAATCAAAAGAGATTAAAACAAATCTTGGTGTTTCTCTCCAAGTTTCTCTTTATGCTTTTTCTCTCAATGGCTTTTTCTTAATGCATTTCTTTTATGCCTTTTACCACTGAATAGAAACAAAGAAAGACATAACTTGCAAACAGAATACTCAAACATAAACCATGAAGGAGATGATGATTCACAACTCAAACTCTATATGCTGAACCTAACTTCTGAACTCTCAAATGTTGTTCTTCATCTTGCAGAGTGCTTCCTTTTGTGTAGGTGTAATACTTCCAAAATTTCAAACTCTATTTGTGAGGTTTCATTCTTTTCTCTTTTTGAGTTCTCTCTCCTTAGGTAGAAATGAAGATTAATTTTCTTTTTGTATTTGCTCTATTTCCTCGGATAAAGTTTGCTTTACAAGTTAACTTCTTGAATCTTGAACCAGCTGAGATCTTCCCTCCTTTTTCTTCCATCAACCCCAAAAATCAGGGATTTAAAATTAGAAAATAAGCAATTGCAATGAGGGATCAGCAACGACAGCTTAATGGATCTTGGATTCTTCAATAGATTTATCAAATTCAAGCCCTTAATCTTGTGCTTTGACTCCAAAAAATAATTTTGACCATTGAATCATAGCAGAAAAAAATGATCACCACTTTCTTCAATTTACTCGAAATGGTTGTGTAGAGGGAAGGAGAAAACAACAAATAACTGACTTGCATGTAAATAAAAATAAATTACCTTTAACTTCTAATTGTATTTTGATTAGATATTGACTTTCAAAATTAGCTTTTCTTTCTTCTGATTTTGTGCCTAATAAAAGGTAAAGCAACCTTTTTTTCTTTGATGTTTGTTAAAAAAGTGAGCTCTTTTCTTCTTTCTGAACTTTACCCGAATCACTACATCATGAAAACAATGGGTTGGACTCAAAGTTTGGTCCAATGGGCTGAGATTCAGATTATTGGATTTATTATTTTTGGGCTACACACTAATAATTTAGACTTGAAATACTAAGTAACACATCAAAATTATACTTGGGTTATCAACCAAAATAAAAATCATATTTGTTATCACCAAAAATATTATTATTGTTTATTTAACTCAACAATATATATTTTAATAAATTAAGAATCTCTCTATATATAATAGGAGAGCAATAGATGAATCCAACAATTGACAAGTGGCTCCAAAAAAAGACAATGTAGATTGTAAAAATGATATTAACCTATGTATAATAACCCAATATGTAAACATCTCACAAATGCAGCATCATTTCGATTCTCTTTCCAACACTTCGTCGTACCAATTTTGGAAAAAAAGTCGCCCATTCTTAAAATATTTTCAAATTTTGGAGTTGCCAGACATTTATAAATAAAAGAAAAAATTTTAAACTTAATTTTTTGAATTCAAACCATTCATTCACACTCTCTCTAACTCAGCATAATTTCGATTCTCTTTCCAACACTTCGTCGTACCAATTTTGGAAAAAAAGGCTTCCATTCTTAAAATATTTTCAAATTTTGGAGTTGCCAGGCATTTATAAATAAAAGAAAAAATTTTAAACTTAATTTTTTGAATTCAAACCATTCATTCACACTCTCTCTAACTCAGTAGAGCAGCACCATTGATTTTGTTGGTAAGATCTTGAATCAAAAGAAAAAGCTCTTGAATTTTCCTTATAAGATCTCCATCTTCAATACTCTCCGACGGAGGAAAAAATAGAAGCCATCGCAGAGAATATTGCAGCTACTAGATACACCACCGAAGAAGAAATTCATTGGAATGAAGGGAGAGGAAAAAACTGGAAGAAGAAAAGTAGAAAGGGAGACGCGAAGCAGAGAACGCGGGAGAGGAGGGAGCTCCTCTACTGGCACAACCACCTACTATTTGCCGTGATCACCGTCGGATAGAAAACCCTAAAGAGTTAAGTATTTCATCTTCACACCAGTGGATTTTAGAATTTACGTATCACATTTATGGTTTTGATTTTTATTTTTGAACTGTTTTGAGGCTGTGCAGGATCTTAATGTAGAGGTCAGATGGTTATTGTATATAGTTTGTTTAGAAATACTGATGTAATCGTCTTTTAGTTTTTTTTTTTTTTTTAGTTTATGTTATCTTTCTGTATCAATTTGCTATTAGATGTACTTTGTGAAACTTATCTTGTTCACTATCTTTTTTGCCGTTGGTAAGTTGAACTTATAAAAAAAATATGAAAATAATTTGATAGCATATATTTGTATTAAGATATGTGGGAAAATGTGTACTTAGATATGAGTATTTGTATTTGCTTTCTGTTAAGAATTTTATCTTTAGCTTAAGTTTTTATTATTAGTTGAAATTAAGAGTTGCTGAAATCTTAAGTTTTGTCATGCATACGAGTAATAAGTTTTTATTTGATTTGTATTGCCTATCAAATGATGTCCTTAAATGATTCTTATCAAGAATAATTTGATGGACTAGCAAAATATGAACAAATTCTTTTTGAAGAAAGGTGCTATCAATGGTATAAAAATCCAGAAGGAAAAAAAAAGCAACATAATTATTGATTTCAGAAAACTAAAAGTAAATAGTAGTTTTAGTAATCACTAGATATGAGCTAGTGACAAGTAATCAACGAGAGATGCACGTTGGGCAAAAGCTAATCCATTTAAGTATTAGATTTAATTCATTTATATTAAGTCAACTGAATTAGAAACCAACTTTTTATTATCTTAATATTTGTAAGTTTTACTAAAATTAATGTATCCCAAAAATTTAAAAGATTTTAGATCAAACAAACTCATTCAATTCCACATATAAGAAGATAGAAAAAATCATTGTTTATCGCTCTCGACTAAATCCTAGCATCAATCATACAAATGGAAAAGACTATATGATGGAGTGAGCAATAAATTTATAAAACGAGAAACTGAGGAGTTTAGTCTTTACATCAATCATATCTCAATTTAATTTTATTTGGTGGTGAATGACATATTACAATAAAAAATAAGATATATTTATGAATTTATTAGTAATGGATACCTAAAAAAATATATTAAGTGATTAATTTTGTTATTCTGACTATGTGTATATCTTTTATAATAAATACTATTTTGACATTAGTATTTTTTTAAGAATTATAAAAAATTCTTT
>NC_029789.2:11172805-11174386 GCF_000816755.2 Arachis ipaensis | reverse complement strand
TATATTTATACATAAATATAGTAATTAATTTATAGGCTGATTTTTTGTATGTGCGTTAGTTTTTTTTAAATTGTTTAATATGTAATTATTTCTAATGAAAAACACGTTAGTTTTGCATTCAATGCTTTTCTATAATTAATTTTATAAATTTTACGTTTTATACTATGCTAAACTCATTACATGATGCTTTTTTTTTTGTTTGACAGTAAGTGTATAATCACTCCCGAAAATATTAATTATATGATTAGAAGTCAACCAACAACTAACAACTACACGAATGAATACAAGATAGCCAAAGATTTTGGGAAAAGTTCAATTTGCATTCACCTAAAGGCAATTCTGAGTTGTTAGTTAACTTCTGAATGTATAGTTAGCCTTTCTATTTATTACCTTAACCAATTTTATATAAATTTAAATATTTGAATTATGCATCATCTAATCACTTTTAAATTTCAAGAGAAAAAAATACATATACCACTCCTCTTGTATGTATAATCATAAAAAAAAATCTTACTATCATGAGTTTTAAAGGCATATTTTAAAAACATAAAAATAAAAATGATTAAAATATAAAATTTTTATATTTTTTAAAAATATATTATTATACACTTTAAATACAAATTAACTAAATTCTAAAAAAAAATATAGGACAATTTTGTTCTTTAGCATTAAAATTCTCTCTCTGATATTAAAACATCTTCTAACATGCTTTAATAGTCAAAAAGAAAAATGTATCAACCCATAAAATACGTATAACGTATCTCAAATTTGAATGTGACTCCCATGATTTCTTGAACAAAACATTTATTTTTCAGATTCTGGAATATTATCAGAGAGAATGTTGTGTCAACGATGTTGTTAATGCCAAGTTGCCAACATGTCCCTTCCCTTAATCAGACACAGAATGAACCCTCATTCCACCCCTCAAACGGCTCCAACTCTTCAACCACAAATACCGAAGTCCTCCTGTCGTAATATGTAACACGCATCTTTTGGATTCCTTCGCTATTCTTCTTAACCGTAGCCAGCAGCTGATGAACGAAAATATTCATATGCTGGTTAGAAACTAGCAATATATCCAATCGTGAGTATAGTCTAACCAACACGCAAATATCGCATCAAATAATTCTAAAATCTATGACCGAGAGTATTGATCTCGGGTCGTCCTCCCTAGGAATTGCCTTAGAATGCGCATCATTAATTAGGAAAGCTTTTATGGTTTTGAGAGTTGGTGCAAGAATTCAAGCTAACAAAAGCAAACAACAATTAATTGAAATAAAAGCCTTGGCCAAGGGTAAGCATTGGAAGTTCCATCATTATAGTTTCCTTCAATTATGATAAGGATTGATTATTGCTTCACTTAGTTAACCCCCTAACAATGGAGGAAAGTCAAGTGAGAGTAACTAACTTGAGTCACAAGTCCTAGCCTCACCCTAAGGAAGTCTAGCTTTAGTGCACTCCAAGTCAATTAGCAACTTCTCAATTCATAATCTACAATTGATATCCACTATTCAAGTGTCTCTAATAACTCAACCCCCAAGCCAAGTAAGGGAAATCTACTCCATAGCTAGGGTTGTCATT
>NC_029789.2:11157977-11170133 GCF_000816755.2 Arachis ipaensis | reverse complement strand
AATACAATTTAATCATATTATATGATCAAACAAAATTAATTATATCAAATTATATTTAAAATTACAATCATGTTATATATACATAAAAAATTAGTTATTGTTATATATAAAATATATATTAAAAATAAATTAAACTATATATATTTATACATAAATATAATAATTAATTTATTGACTGATTTTTTGTATGCGCGTTAGTTTTTTTTAAATTGTTTAATATGTAATTATTTCTAATGAAAAACACGTTAGTTTTGCATTCAATGCTTTTCTATAATTAATTTTATAAATTTTACGTTTTATACTATGCTAAACTCATTACATGATGCTTTTTTTTTTGTTTGACAGTAAGTGTATAATCACTCCCGAAAATATTAATTATATGATTAGAAGTCAACCAACAACTAACAACTACACGAATGAATACAAGATAGCCAAAGATTTTGGGAAAAGTTCAATTTGCATTCACCTAAAGGCAATTCTGAGTTGTTAGTTAACTTCTGAATGTATAGTTAGCCTTTCTATTTATTACCTTAACCAATTTTATATAAATTTAAATATTTGAATTATGCATCATCTAATCACTTTTAAATTTCAAGAGAAAAAAATACATATACCACTCCTCTTGTATGTATAATCATAAAAAAAAATCTTACTATCATGAGTTTTAAAGGCATATTTTAAAAACAAAAAAATAAAAATGATTAAAATATAAAATTTTTATATTTTTTAAAAATATATTATTATACACTTTAAATACAAATTAACTAAATTCTAAAAAAAAATATAGGACAATTTTGTTCTTTAGCATTAAAATTCTCTCTCTGATATTAAAACATCTTCTAACATGCTTTAATAGTCAAAAAGAAAAATGTATCAACCCATAAAATACATATAACGTATCTCAAATTTGAATGTGACTCCCAGAATTTCCTGAACAAAACATTTATTTTTCAGATTCTGGAATATTATCAGAGAGAATGTTGTGTCAACGATGTTGTTAATGCCAAGTTGCCAACATGTCCCTTCCCTTAATCAGACACAGAATGAACCCTCATTCCACCCCTCAAACGGCTCCAACTCTTCAACCACAAATACCGAAGTCCTCCTGTCGCAATGTGTAACACGCATCTTTTGGATTCCTTGGCTATTCTTCTTAACCGCAGCCAGCAGCCACTGTGAAAACCGGTTACCTGCGTCCATCTAAGCATGCGCTTCCCTACTCTTACGGACGAACAACTGCTGCAACCTCTTGACTCTCGTAGGTACATCTCACTATAGCTGAAATGGGTAGATACCTTGTTCCCTTCAGCACTGCGTTGATGCACTTGGAAAGGTTCATTGTCATGTGACCAAACCGACGTCCACCATCACAATGTTGCAGCCATATTTCCTACTTAAATCTCCCGATCCAATCAGCCATCTCACGCAATAAGGTCCTCAGAGCATCCATGTACCATTCATAGCCAACACTGCTAGGACTGTAGGCAGCATTAATGAGATATCGCTTGCCCTCAGCTGACTTGAACCGGGACATGAAGTTCGCAGTCATGTGCCTGACAGTCTGACACAATATGCATGAAACGCACTAGGAGACTTCCATAGGCTATCATCCGCTCTAAGCGCAGCCTTGATTGCTTGGGATCTATCAGATATAATGAGAAGCCCTTCATGCAATATGACATGGCACCTCAGATTAGATAGAAAGAACGATCATGACTCCATACTCTCAGACTCAACAATGACAAAAGCCACAGGTAGGATATTGCTGTTACCATCTTGGACAACTACAATTAGCAATGCCCCTCCATACTTGTCGTACAAGTGCATGCCATCTACTGAGACAAAGGGCTTGCAATGCTTGAACGCTTCAATGCATGGAGGGTACGACCAGAAAACCTTGTCAAACTAACTGCAGTCTGGAACCATCAAGTGTCCATCATAGTATGGCATAGTACTCAAGTCACATAACATGCCTGGACAACAACTCTACAATGCTTAGAGCATCCGTGGCACGCTGTTGTACGACTCCTCCCAATCACCCTATATTTGCGCAATTGCCTTTTGTTTTGTCATCCATACCTTCCTATACGATGGCTTGAAGTGATAGCTCTACCTCACTGTACTTTGTAGAACAGAGATGGAAACTGATGGACTTGACTGTATGTATCACTGTCAATTAGGCTGGCCCTATAGGGCTTTGACCTGCCTTATAGAGCCAAGATAAAAAATGGCCCTATAACCCGCAGGGCTAACTATTTAAAAAGTTCATAGGGCCAAAAGTACTGTAAAGCCAAAGAGCCTAGGGTCAGTCCACGTGCCACTTTGTTTTTTGGTAAAAGCTAAATTTTTTTAGCCCGCTTTAATAATACTTTCTAATTCATTTTGATTAAGACAAAAAAATTTCCAATCTTAGTTGGTAACACATACCACAGTTCCAGAAAGAAAAAAAGAATGATAAGATTGGTCACATAAAAGAGAGAAATGCAACTAGGCAGGGAATGCATCGAAGAGAATGTACCAACCTACAAAATACGTATAACGTATCTCAAATTTGAATGTGACTCCCAGAATTTTCTGAACAAAATTTATTTTTCAGATTCTAGAATATTATCAGAAAGAATACTATATCAATGATGTTGTTAATACCAATAAAAAAGAAAGAGAAAATGAGAATTTCTTACTTCTATAAATAGATCAGTATGGGGAGAACACCACCATGAAAAACATCATACATACACACATACATACATACATACACACCATTTGTGTTAGTTTTTGCAGCATTACATGATGGATAACAAACATCCTAACCTGTTTTGCATTCTCCGAGAAAGAAGGGTGTCATTTGCAGAGCTAACAAGGCAGCATGAGATGGCAGCGATCCAAGCCAACAACAACAATGATGATGAAATCCCGAAATTGAAGAGGAGGGTGAAACTACAGCTAATAGATGATATGAGTTAGTTAACGTGTGTGAACGCTTCGCGTTTCGTAATCCCGCTTTATGCGACTTTAAGCTTTTATTCCTTCATCGGGCTTCTAGTATTACTATTTTCTTCTATATTTATTACTGTATGAGTTTTAAGAACTATTGTGACGCTTTGTTATCCTTCGCTTTATGACTAGAGGTAAGGTTTAAGGTAACGGGGTGTTACACCACTCACTGGCGTTTAGCGCCGAGGCCCTTATTTTGCGTGCAAGGCTCATTGGATGGCTGGCGCTGAATTCCCAGTCACCGACGTTTAGCACCGATAGCGCGGATCACAAGGGGAACCATACGTTTGCAAGGAATCAACAGAAGGCTTAATGATTTGATTTCAAATCAAATAACTATTTGAAAAGATTTGTTAGGTTTTTATTTAAGTTTTAAATCAATTTTAATTAGGACTATAAATAGGATTGAGAACTGCCCATGCAGGGATCTCTCTTCTCCTAATTTTGATTCCGCAATTTTACACTTTTCTCTGCTAGGATTTTCTCTACACCATGAGCAACTAAACCTCCATTGTTAAGGTTAGGAGCTTTGTTTATTTTGATGGATTAATAATGATTTGTTCTTCTACTCTTCATTAATGCATTGATTATTGTTTCAAAATTGGTTTCGTTCCTCATCCTACGGATAAGTAATTATTGAGAAATAACTCTAATCTAACTTGAATTCTGTTGAATCTTGAAAAAACTATATTATTAGAATTACAGCTTGAAACCAATTTCTCACAACTCCTTAATTATCTGGGTTTAATGTGGTACGTGACATATAACTGCATCATTTTTGGATTCTTAGGGTTTGTATGGTTTATAAATCAAAATTTAAAATTAACCCTCTAGTACAATTGAGTGATCAAGGAATTAACGGTTGGTCGGATTAGAGGAGATTGCATTGCCTAAGAATAGGAATTCAATCACTTGGGATTTGCCGTAAACTAAATCATTGCATGATCAAGGTAGTTGACATTAAATATTAATTCGGATATTTAAATATCTCTAAAACCTTAACTCCATTCTCATTCTATTTTCTCAACCATTCACTGTTTGCTTTCCTTAATTTACTGTCTTTCATGCTTTTTGATATTTACAACTCTTGTTTCAACTTGTCTAACTAGAACAAGTAATCAATCATTTCTTGCTTAGTCCATTAATTCTCGTGGGATCAACACTCACTCACCTGAGTTTATTACTTGGTACGACCCGATGCACTTGTCGGTAAATTGTGGTTAGAAATTCTGCAAAAAAAAAAACTTGTCTAAAATCTTTGCTAAATTAGGCATCGGAGTTCCTTGCAGGTGTCACTCCCCACCTCGATACTTACAAAAATCAGACGCTACCTTGTAACACCCTAACTTTCAGCACGTCATGATCGTACCAAAAGCAAGGCATTACTGACCTGTTTTCCTTATTTACTATTTAATATTGAGCCTTTAGTTTGATACCGCGTTTCGATTTTTAAGAAAATGCCGGAAAATATTGTTTCTCATTAATCAAAATCATTCATCAAAGAACACACAGGTAATAGTAATCACTTAATTAGTAATAATGATAAATATTATACAAAAAAATTCAAAAGAAATTCAGATACAATTCCTATCCCTCGGTATAAAATAAAATCTTAAATAACAAAGGCGAGGGAATTCTATGAAAATAACTCGACACATAAACTTAACTTAAATAAAACTCCTAATCGCCCGCGGCTTCAAACTGAGTCTCCGAGCCTGTCACTGAAAGGGTGGAAGATTTTGGGGTGAGAACAAACCACTAGTTCTCAGTAGGGAATATGAATGCCGCACTAAACAGAGTAAACACAAATAGCTAATTCATATCATAAAAACAATTTCACTTAAAATAGTTTCAAGTTCCTTCCCTTAATTCACGTTAATTAAACAAAATTCCAATCACATTAACAATTCCTTATCCATAAACATCATTCCTAAATACATTATTAAGACCACAACACAAACAAGTAAAATATCCATAAAGCACGTAAGCATATCACCAAAACAACAGCACAAACACAAATAAATAAAATAAAACAAACACAATCAAATGTAAATGCGCAAACAAGATGATGCATGCCTGTTCCTAGCGCAGGCCATGAGCTCATGCGTCGGTTGTCTACCCGCAACCCGACGTTACTCGGAGTCAACCTTGAATATGGTCCCTTTATTGTGTCAATTAGACACCTTGGCATCACGGTTACCCGTGTCAATTAGACCTCATTATAATAACAGTTCAATGTGTATCACAGTAAGGAACAGTGCTATCAATTAGGCGAACATTCCCGCATTAGCAATCTCAAGCTATCCGTTAGGCGAGCAATTTCGCATTAGCAGTTTGGCACAGGGCCCGTTTAACATACAATTCTCATTTATTTATTTCATTCATGACTTTTCATTTTCTTTCATTTTATTATACCTCCACATCACCAATTACATACTCATACCTTCACATCACCATATTATTAAACATGCCTCCGCATCACCGCTTAACTATACATACCTCCGCATCACCAATTAACTTTAAACCCTTCCTAGTTGTTATAGTACTACTGGTTTAAAAGCAAAACTTGGTGTTGAGGTAATTTGGTTACAATTAAAATTTGTACCATCTCTCTTAAAATTCTGTTATTGTTTTCTAAGAAAATGCAGAAAAATAGCAGGAAGTAGTAAGTTTGATAAATTCCTTAAAAATCCAATTTTCACCCATTGCCTTTCAAAATTCACGACCTCAAACAAGACTCTTTTAGCTTTTCATTGAATCAAATTCCAGATTAATACCATGTCATATGAAAAAGTTATGAAGTGAGAAACACAGCCATGCCTTTTAGAATTCGATTTCCAAAATTCAGTGAGCTACCCATACTCTTTTCAACATATCTACTTGGTTAAGTAGGGTATCGACATGAAATTTAAAATGAAGATTGTGGACACAGGAAGATTGAAAATGCCATTGGTTTCAGCTCAAATACTTACCAGAATTGAAAGTTAAGGGAGTTGGAAGTTGGTGCTTCTGCAGTAAAGAAACAGAATTTTCTGCAGAAACCATCAATCTTCAAAAATTCATTTCTCCCAAACCACTTATTAATAAATTCTGAATTTTTTATGAGATGCTCAAAACACATTAAAGTTTCATGTAAAAATAGTTTCATTCAAATATATGACATGGGATGCTCCCAGAAATTGATTCTTTCTACTGTCATGTATGCAGAAATTCTGCCTTAAGCATTTTCAACCTTACTTATCAAAAACCACATTTGAACTTATAACCCTTCCAAAATCACACGTTTAACCTCTTTCCAGTTATTCAAAATTGTCTTCATTACCAACACAGCCCAAGAATCCAGAATCAATAATTCACACGATGTCAAGTACTTAAGCATCATCAAACCTTTTCTTTTCTACACTATGCCAAGCATAATTTTTCATATACACTCATCATCATTCAAACACATAATAACTCATCAATTCACACCAGCAAGCTCAGCAACAAAAGTAACACCATTTATTCTATCCCTTACAACATTCAGTACGCACAATCATCAAATCAATCACCAACTACAGTTATAATTCAACTCAATTCCGTCAATTATTCACACAAAGCAACCAGAAACCATTTGCAGTTACTCTTTTAATTTTAGTAGCATTCATAAGTTAAAACCCTTACTTTTAAAACAAATCCCCTACCTCAGTTAGTCGAAACCCACAAGGTTAGGCGTGACTCCAACTTCGTTCTAACTCGCAGCAGCAGCAGCAGCAACAGCTTTAAACCGAATCATTAATAGCAATGCCATCGAAAAATTTGTAGTGGTATTGGCATAACCCTAACATATTAACATCTCAACATTCTCAATCAACCATGGAAGCAGAATGGTAATAATGAGGGTTTGGGAACAAGGACAACTTACTAAAACTTGAAAAGAACAGAGGAATGGAGCAGCAGCAGTAACAGCTTTGTTTAAGCACATGCAACCCCACGGCCACCATCACGGCAGCAGCGACTTCGGCACACAAAAGGGGAACCAAAATCAGAGACAAGGCTGAGCAACTAACGGAGACGGTGGCTTCGCAATAGCTGCGCGGCCTTCCTCCTCCCTTGGACAACGATGCGGCACGGCAGCAAGGGGCTGGCACGGCTTCTCTCTCTCTCTCCTCGCGTTCGCCTCTTTCTCTCTCCTCTGTTGTTGGCGACGATGGCGGCTACTGGCAGTGGGTTGGACGCAGCTGGGCGACAATGTGACGGGCATGAACGGCGAGCCCAAGGCCCGCAGTGGTGGCGCAGCTCCTCCCTCTCCTCTTCTCCCTTCCCTGTCACAGCTTCACTCTCAGATCTCTCTCTTTTCTTTCTTGCTTTTTATTTCTATTGCTATATGGTAGCATTTTAGAAGAAAAGAGAAGCGGTGTGGCGGTGAGAAAGAGTAAATTGTGGTTTATTGAAGAATGAACAGGTGGTTGGAGGGGTATACATGTGTGGGTGTTTTAGAAATTAGGATTAGGATTAGTGGATTAGGCATTAGGGTTTAGAATTGGGAATTTAGGATTTGAGTAGAGTTTTAATTTAAAACCAAATTTAATCAATATAATAATTAATTTTAAAAAACACTATTTTATTTTTCAAATTACAAATTATTTTTAATTAAATACTCTAATTTACAATTTAGAGATAAATAAATAATATTAATCAAAACTTTTAATTATTTAATTTAAATTATATACAAAACTCTCTTTTATTTCCAATTACTAAAACTTTGAATTTTAATTTAGCAAGAACCATTAATTTCAGTAAATCAAAAGTATCTAATTATAATTGAAATTTATATAAAACCAAATTAATTTAAAACATGAAGTTTCATAATCTTTCTAAAAAGAAAATCATATATATAATTATAAATAATTCATTATTTATTTTCTAAAAATTCGGGGGTTTACATACCTCAAAAAGAGTTTGGACCTTACGTTCAAATTAAAAAACAACCCAATTTTACGTAACCATCAGTTTAAAAAGCAAAAATAAAAAATATATTAATTAATTAATATCTATTAAATACAATCTTGTATTTATTTTCTATTCAAATACAAAATTATGTTTTCTAATAAAAAAAAGTCCTCTTAAATAAGAGGGGAAAAATAAATACTCCTTTTGAAAATCTAATCCAAACTTCTAAAACTAATTAGTGTTTAGTGATATATTCTGACACAATTTTTTAAAATTTTAGTTATAAATTTTTTTCCTTAAGTTTTGGTATCCAGTAAATTTTAAAAATATTTATTTTAATCTTTGTTATTAGTTTATTCAATTAAGTGTTACACGTCACACATTATTAGCATTTAACTTATCACATTAGTAAGTAATGGAGCAAATTAAAAGTAAAAATTAAAATATGTATCGTTTAAATTTTACTAGATCAAAACCAAAAATACAATTTTATAGGGACCAAAATTTCAAAATGAATATTTAATTCTTCTTAAATTTTTTTTCTTTCTTTTTTGTTAAGAATAGTACTAAATTAACATAATTATTAATGGTTGAGAGAGAAACAAAGCTTCTTTTTGTCTCTCATAAAATATATTAATTGTTAACAAAAATTGACTAATTATCCTCTTGACAAGACTTATAATTAAAGATTTATTGGGTTAACTACGATTATGGAGCTACTGGCCCAAATTTTTTTTTGCAAATAATAAGAATTAAATTTTAATTTTTTTTGTTATAAAAATATTAATTTATCATAAAATTACTTTTTTTAAAATTTAAATCAATAAAAAAATACAAATAATTATATATCTATCAACTGTAAAAATACTTTCCATTTACAAGGAAAAAAGCAAAATTTAATCATATTAAATGGTCAAATAAAGTTAATTATATCAAGTATGCGCATTAATTTTTTTTAAATTATTTTATATATAATTATTTCTAATGAAAAACACTTTATTTTTGCATTCAATGCTTTTTGATAATTAATTTTATAAATTTCACGTTTTATACGATGCTAGACTCATTAAATGAGGTCTTTTTGTTTTGTTGGACAGCAAATTTATAATCACTCCCAAAAATGCTAGTTATATAATCAGAAGTCAACCAACAACTAACAACTAGAAGATACAAAAGATTTTGGAAAAAGTTCAATTTGCATTCATCCAAAGGCAGTTAATTTCTGAATGTATAGTTAGCCTTTCTATTTAGTACCTTAACCAATTTCATATAACTTTAAATATTTGAATTATGCAGCATCTAATCACTTTTAAATTTGAAGAGAAAAAATACATATATCACTCCTCTTGTATAATCATAAAAAAAAAAAATTTACTATCATGAGTTTTAAAAGCACATTTTAAAAACATAAAAAAAAAATATTATTATACACTTTAAATGCAAATTAACCAAATTCTAAAAGAAAATATAGAACAATTTTTTTAGCATTAAAATTTTTTCTAATATTAAAAAATCTTCTAAAAGTCAAAAAGAAAAATGTACCAACCCACAAAATATGTATAACATATTTTAAATTTAAATATGACTCTTAGAATTTCTTGAACAAAATATTTATTTTTCAGATTTTAGAATATTATCCGAGAGAATGCTGTGTCAACTATGCTGTTAATGCCAATAAGAAAGAAAGAGAAAATTAGAATTTATTACCTCTATAAATAGATCAATGTGGGGAGAACACCACTATGAAAAACATAAATACATACACACACCATTTGTGTTAGTTTTTCAGCATTGCATGATGGATAACAACTATCTTAACCTGTTTTCTACTTCCCGAGAAAGGAGGGTGTCATTTGCAGAGCTAGCAAGGCAGCATGAGATGGCAGCTGTAACACCCTACCACACAGGGCCTTACGCTTAAGTCGTAAAGCAGAGGTGGCAAGGTATTATGACTTCTAAAAGAAAAGGATATGTACATAGATATAGTTGGATGAAGTCATATCTAGGAGCCTTGAAGGATAAGCTAATCAAAACCGATAAACAGGAAATCGTGTCACACTCGCATGGATATATGTAAAACGGACAGGAAAAATCAAAAGGAAGCTGAAAACATATATACATATCAGAGTTCCAAAACTTAGATAGCAAGCTCCAGACTTGACCTGCGAAGCTAAGGCCGGCCAAAGTATATGATTATATATATACAACCCAAAATAAAAGTCAAACCACGAAGTAAACCCCTGTATCTCCAAGTCGACCTCTAGGAGGGACAAAACACAAAATGTACATGTGGAGATTCTATAAACATGTATACATAGCCCAAAATCAAAATATGACAGTCAAAAAGGTAGTTCTTCGCTTGTAAGGAGAATACCCAGACGCTCAACGAGGTGTCTCTTGACCTGCATCTGAAAAACAACAACATAGTATGGGATGAGAACCGGAGGTTCTCAGTATGGTAAAGGTGCCTGCATAGTTAATGTAAAAGGTCTCGGGAGAGCCAGAGGCATTCCTAAAATTCCGACACTCAGAATCATTCTTAAGGAAAAATAAACTAAACCAACAGTTAGGTAAGTTATCTGAGGTATTCTAGTTCTGAATCTGACTTTAACTTAATACTTCACTTTCTGACTCCTCCAGTTCTCCGAATCTCTGGTGGAACAATCCTCGTCATTCCTCCGCCAGACAAGGGGCCTCTTAGTTGCATAGACCAACATTACAGACAAGAAAAACACAAATAGAGAAGCATTTACAACAAGTAGAACAAGTAGCAGATAAGTAGAATTTAACAGTTAAGCAAGCTAAGACAATGCACACTCAAACAAAGCAAACAAATGCATATGATGTATGCATGTCCTATGGCTGATGAGTCTCATCTGTCGGTTATACAGCCAACCCGACACGTCCTGGTAGTTAACCATTGGACAGTCCCTCTGTGCGCGCATCCCCAAGCAAAATAGTATTCCATGGAGTTAAACTCCAAGCTCAAATATAATATTCCATGGAGTCACACTCCAAGCTCAATAATATAGTATTCCATGGAGTTAAACTCCAAGCTCAATAATATTCCATGTTCATATCTATATGCATGCCCATGGGGAATCCGGGGAGTTAGAGTGCCCGGTCACATCTTGCGACAGAGGGTCAACAAATAGTCTCAAATACACAAGCTACATGATAATCTCTTTCCTTTTTAGAATAACACCTCAAATCAAAACTCTAATTCTTATAGAAACTTTGGCAGTATCTCCTTTAAAACTCGAATTTCTGCCACCCTTCAAGGGTCCCAACTATCAAATCAAACACCTCTCAGTCCTTCAAATCGTTTTCAGTAACAAATTATTTCAAAATCAAACAAATACCAATATTAAATCTTTTTCCAAAACTGACCAACTTCAACAGCAAATTATTGACAATAGCTAAACCTCACATTTTATACCATATACACAATCCATCATTTATTCATTCATTTCATTCCTATCTTAAGGTCTTCTAGCCTAAGTTTTCACGTGACATTAAACATTAACTACAAGAAACCAAAACCATACCTTCGTACGGAATCAAAATATTCAAAGCTCTGGAGAAGCTTTCTGACCGAGCTATCGAAGAAGAAAACGTCCAGAATTGTCTGTGCCTCCTAAATCTTTCGTTGGCCAAACTCAAAGAGTAGAGAAGTTACGTCACCGTCAATTTTCACCGATAAAAAATGGTGCCAACGTGTAGAGGAAGACGATACAAATACTTTTATCGGGTTAGATTTTTGATTGGAGTTACGGATTGCAAGAAATCGAAACTAGAAGTTTGGTAGAGTTTAGGTTTTTTTTTTTTATTCTCTCTCGGCTACGCTATATACTAAAATGAGGGATCATAATATTTAAATGACAACAATAATATTAATGATGTAATGATAATAATAATGATAATATGCAAATAATAATAATAATAATGATGATGTATTAATAATAATGATAGTGATCATAATAATAATGATAATAATTAGCATTTCGTACTTTCATTTTCCGTTAAATATAAAACGTAATTCAATGCATATATAATAATAATAGTAATATATAATCTAACACATATATATATATATATAGTATTCCGAATATTATTATTTCTTTTGGTTCCGCCACCGAATATCCGAAGGAATTCGGTATGCGTGTGTGTATATATATATAACACACTTATAGCATTCTCTTGCTATTTTTCCTTTTTTTTTTTTCCTTC
>NC_029789.2:11146602-11157942 GCF_000816755.2 Arachis ipaensis | reverse complement strand
TAATAATAATAATAATAATAATAATAATAATAATAATAATAATAATAATAATAATAATAATAATAATAATAATATGAATTTGATTAAATTCAAATTATTATAAAATTAGTTCAATTACTAATAATAAAAATAATTTTCTAAAAATAAAAAATTCTAATTTTATAAAATAAATTATAACTTATTTATATTTATATTTTTAAAATTGAGGGTCGCTACAGCAGCGATCCAAGCCAACAACAACAATGATGATGAAATTCCGAAAATAAAGAGGAAGATAAAACTACAACTGATAAATGATATGAGTTCAAGGAAAGCTACATTTAAGAAGAGATGTGCCGGGTTGTTGAAAAAGTTGGAGCAGATTGCCATCCTTTGTGACATTCAGGCTTGTATTGCCATCTTTGGTAGGTACAATTTCAATTTCAATTTGAACCTAGATTTAGATCGTAACAAATCATTTCAACCCTATTCTTCAAAAAGTTAAGCCCATAAGAAAGAAAGAAATTTTTAAGGGTCAGCGATCTTTAATATTTAAAAAGTTCTATGGTGTGGATTCAATATATTATCCATATGTGTGAGAGACCTTTTTTACCTTTTTTTCTTCTATCAACATTAATTTCTTTTTTTTTGTCACAGATTAAAATCTTTTTAAACTTCTTTTTTGTTCTTTAAAAACATTTCTTATGGACAATCTGAATTGGGTATAGGTTTTTTAGGCAAATATATCTTAATATATATGAAAAACAAAAAAAAATGCATTATCACTCAAACCTCTTAACCCAACCCAATAAAAAGACCTCAACTATAAGAATCTAAAAAAAAAAATTATACACAAAAAAACAGATTACTTTTTCATTTACATCCTAATGATAGTTAAATTAAGAGACAACTTCTGCAGCGTTTTTGTAGCTGTCAGCATGCATGATGCAAGAGTATCTTGTCACAACTAAACTCTCACAAACGTATTTTATTGTGAACTCCTCCACATAGAATCCACATATGTGGATAATATATTGAATCCATACCATAGAACTTCCTTTAATATTTTTGTCATTATTTGACTAATATAAATATTAAATTATCTTTAACGAATAAATTTTACTAATTTATATGTATAAATTTTGATAAATATAAGTACAAATTATTTATTTTTATGTGCAAAAATCTTATAAATATGAATGTAAATTATTGCTGGCCAAATGCCTACAACAAATAACACTATTGACACATAAATGATTATATGTGTGAGATAAACTAACATGTTCAGGGGACAAGAGTCCTACGGTGTGGCCGTCGGTGGAGGAGGCTAAAGTGATTGTGAAGAAGTTCGAGGAGATTCCAAAGCCGAAGCAGTTGAGCAGAATGGCAACTCATCAGGAGTACAGGCAACAGAAGGTGATTTGGATGGAGAAGCAACTTGAGAAGCTCAAGAAACTTAACAATCAGAAAGAGATGGACATCTTCATGCATTAAATCTATAACGAACATAGTAGGGGTGCATGGCCCGGCCCGACCTGAAAATCCGGTCCAGCCCTGAACACTTTAGGGGCTAATTTGGTGTGATTTTACCGAGTTTAGAGTCGGGTAAGAGTCTCAAAAATAGACCCTGTCATTATTTCGGGTCGGGTCTGAGCTATGGCTCGGGTCACTCGAACTCGACCCGGTCATCATACACAATTAATATTTTGTGTTATTAGTGATGGATGATGGCTATTCTTATGTAGAATTTAAGTATTGTAAACCTTAATATTTTGTGTTATTAGTTATTATAAGACTATAAGTTAATGTTTTATATTTAAAATGCATAAGACTTTAGACTAATTCATAATATTGTGTTATTTGTATTGATTTAAATATTTTGTATTATTAGACAATATTAGTATTGATTATGGTTATGCTTTAATTTTAGAGAAGAGTTGGTTCTTACTTCTTATTATATTTTTCTAAGTGAATTTTATCATGTCAAATAATGGTTGGAGTCTTGAAAATTTGGATATTTTCACATGCTAGCTTATAAGAAGGTATCAAGGTAATGTAATGTTAACGGTCTGGTTTTCACCCGATTTTTATCCGGTATAATCGTGGCCCGAAAGTATATAGGTTTCATCAGATTTAGGGTCGGGTTCGAGTCTAATAAATAGGCCCGATATATATTTCAGGTCCAGTCTGTATCACATCAAACCCGGTTTCACCCGACCCATGCACACCCCCTAGAACATAGGCCTGTAACTGATTTTAGCGATGATGAGTTGGACCGTTTTCTCACCTATGTTGACGACAAGTTGAAGGCTGTTAATTAGAAACAGCATAATAAGAACCCGTCGCTCTAAAGTGTCAATTTCGTCGCAGCCACCGCCGGTGCCGCCATCAGCAGTGGCGGTGCAACCACTGATTATTTCTTGTGAAGTTGACAACAGTGTGTAAGATGAACTATTATTTAATGCAGAGTAACAACAGAAGAATTTAGAAGATGTTGTTCCTAATGATGAACCGGATGATGATTTTTTTGGAGGATTGTTCTTTGAAGATAAGAGTTGCAGGTCGGTTCTGTTTCCTGCTGGTGATGAGAACGTGTTGGTGGTTCCACCGGCTAAAGCTAATAATGAAGAATTATTTGGGTTTGGAGATTTCGATGATTCAGTGGATTTTGGTGATCTTGACAATTTTGGTGACCTCACTGTTGGAATTGATGATGATTTCTTAATTGATGAGTTATTATTGCCTAATCAGGGCAATGTTGCTGGAAATACTAGTAATGACTAATGATAATCATAAAGGGCTGTGGTAGTTCCATTCAAGAAACTTAAATCCGAGTACTAAAATGAATGAACAATGCTCATGAATTAAAGCTGATGGAATGGAACTTTGCTATCTCTCTCTAATTAATAATGGAATAAATTTGAAACCTTGGAAATAAAGAGAGAGAGAAAAGAGGGGGGGTAAATTTATTTTCTTTTAATTATTGTAAGATTATTTTCCTGTCTTTAAGAATGAAACATGCATGCTATTTTTTCTACACTAATTAGACTTTGAAACAAGAGAATTGGATAATTTAGCGCTAAATCCGGATAAGTGATCAAGGCTGGTTTGTCATGATCACCGTATACCATGACAGACACAGAACCACAGCCTGTTTGAATATAATGTTTTTGAAGTAATAATCCAAAATTAGTACTGCATAGAACAAACGAAAAAACACACAACAAATCAGAGCATATATAAGAAGAGTATGCTCTGATTATATAAGTAGTGTTCTATATGTTATATATTGTAAATAAAAAAATAGAAATTAATATATTAAGAATTGAAATCAAAGAGTAGCAATATAGTATAAACCAGTATAGTATATATTGCAACTTGCAAGGACCAGTATACTCTGAAAAATGGGAAACTAATTTGTATCTTTAAGAACATATTAAAATGTCAATTAATAGGATAAGAGAACAATTAATTAATCAAGTAATTATAATTCACAATTAGAAAGAGAGATAGAGAATCATGATCATAGCAAATGATCAAATCCAAAATAACAAAGATGCAGAGAAACGTAAAGAGACAAATGAAATTCTTCAAAATAAAATGACATTTATTAATAGGGAAGAGATATCAACAAATTAATAGCAAAAAAGAAATAGCAGCAACAGCTCGAAAGAGAAATATGGAGGGAGAGAAACTTGTTTCGAAGAAGAAGCTTGGGAGCGAATAGATCTGAAAACGCGTTGACAGAGGAGGTGGCTCAATCCAGAAGCGTTCTACCATGGCAACGGCGGCAGAAATGACGGCAGCAACAACAATGGCAGTGGTGACGGAAACGGCGGTAGCAACAATAGCGGCAAAAACTCCATTGTGGCAGCAACAACAGTATAGAAGAACAGATTTGAAAATGCGTTGATATAAGAGGTGGCTTGATCACTACAATAGAGGCGCTGCTTTGCGGCGGTTTTTTCCCCAAAAACCGCCGCAAAATCAAATTTTGGCAGTTTGCTGGACCGCCCTAGTTATTGGCGCGGGGAAGTGATTTTGCGGCGGTTTCCAGCAACTGCTGGTATAACCGCCGCTGAATCGGTATTTGCAGCAACTAATTTAGCGACGGTTTTAAACCACCGCAATATACAAGTATTAAGATTTAGTCCATTTTTTTACCGGCAGTTACGAACCGCCGCAATGTTATTACCGTTTGTTAATTTAGTACTGTTTGCGACGGTTATAAAACCGCCGCTAATTTCAATACAAATTAAAAAAAAGGATTTTTCTTTTAAAAAACACTGATTTTTTTGTTTAATTTTAAAGATATATTTTCCCCCTTTTTGTATTTTTTAATACTATAAATCTTAATATTTTTCATCTATTGAATCTAAACTTGTGGCAAAAACAACAAAATTAACTGAAAAACAAAATAATATATTTATAAAAATATCAACATAGTAAATCTCTTGCTAAGAACTGAATAGTCAAATTCAAAAAAATATTTGCTTCAAACCAAAATAATTCTAATTTTAGGATTCTATTTTTCACTCGGTCTTTCCACAGAATTTATCCCTGTAGCGATGTCTGGTGGCAATTCCTCACCCTGCCATTGAAAAAGACAAAACAGTCATATAGAGAATATAACCTAACACATTGTAATCCCTTACAATATCTGAATTTTAAATGTAATCCAAAGATTCAAAAACTAAAAATTAGAATTTACTTCACAAACTAAAAATTTGCTATCTTAATCTCAATAATCATAATATATTTGCCTAACAGCATTGCAAGTGAAAAGTATCAAAATTATGCAAAAACTATCAACCATAGCTCATAACTTATAGCTAGGATGCACACATATATCATAGAATGGGAAGGAAAAAAAAGTTCTATATAGTAGCATGAGACCAGAACACAATATATAGGAGTATTAAAGTTGCACATTCATAAGCTAATTGAATAAAAAAAGAAGTCAATATATATTATATTATTCATATATCTTTTCATATAGTTAGTTGTTTTTGGTGGATTCATTTAGAAGTGAAGGGATACTCATTTGTTTTCAGTAGTAGATTCACAATTTTAACTATGTTAAGTTGACATATGAAACATAATTTTAACTATAGTAGGTTCACAATTTTAACTATCTTGAAAATTATGCACTTTACGTAGGACCTGATCCATATGGTTCCTATTATACATGGCAAATATATATATAAATAGCAACATTATTCTTGTTTGCATTTAATTTCTAACAAGATCTCAAGTTTAAATTACATGAATATAACAAACAAATGTGAAGAGATTTACTTATATATATATATATGTATATACTACTATATGCTCCTTATTGCTAATAAAGAACTTTTATATACGTCAGACATGGATAAATACAAAAGTAAGCACATGAATATTTACCTTGCACCATAGGAATGGGTGCGCACCGGTGAAGAGAAGACAGGCCAGCAGCAGGCCTGAACCGACGACAACGACGCGGGCAGAGATGGCGATGCGACAAGTAGCTCCTAGAGACCAAATTCTGAACCTGGAAATGATCATTTAAACAATATATTGATCAAATATTTTAATATTAACTGGTGCCAAGCTTATCAAAAATGATCAAATAACCAGCTATTAGGATACAAGGAGATTTAATGATATCTAAATTATGGTATAGAGACTCAATTGGTTTGCTATACTAAACATCTCTGTTGCTTTCATAATTTCTTTTTCCTTCTGAGACAACAATTGCTTTCCAATTCTAACCTGAGAATTTAGTTGATCATTGATATATTTAACTAGTTGTAGTTCAATGCTTAACATAGTAAATTTTTTACATCCGTTTGCTATGCCAAGTGTAACACCCTACCACACTAAGCTTTACGCTTAAGTCCTAAAATAGAGGTGGTGTGGTATTACGACCTTTAAAATAAAATGAGTACATATAATAGCAGAAGAATTATAATATGCTAGGAGCCTTGAAGAATAGAGGAAACAAAAATCGCGAAATAAAAGCACAACACTCAAGGAACGAGTTAACTTGCGTGCTAAGGAAACCATAACTATAGAACATATGATAACAGAAGTAGGAATAGAGTGCCAAAGATACAAAATAACAAGCTCCTAACTCAGCCTGCGAAGTCAAGATTGGCCGGAGAATATTTACACATATATACATACATATCCAAAATCCAAAAGTACATATACACAATCTTGCCTCTCCATAAACCTCTAGGAGGATCAAAAGAACAAGTTATGCGGAGAGAAAACTAAGTACATATATATACATCATAGCATAACAAAATAACCCTGTAACCACTCTGCTTCAAGAGTCCAGACGCCTAACGAGATGCCTCTCGACCTGCATCTGAAAAATAACAACATAGTATGGAATGAGAACCGGAGGTTCTCAGTATGGTAGAGGTGCCACACACATAATATATAAGGTCCTGGGAATGTCAAAGGCAATCCTAGAACGTCGACACTCAGATTATAAAGCTTAAAGTATTAAACAGAAGCCATAAAAGGTGGTTTACTAAGGATATTTAAACCTAACTTAACTTAACCTTAAATCTAAATCCCATACTGACATTCCTCCATACCTCCAACTCCATCATGCATTTTCACAGACAACTAAACAGACAAAGGCAAACACAAGAAGGTTACAAGTATTGCAGATAACAAATATACATTTAACATGGCAAGTACATTTAGACACACCCAGTTAATAAACAAGCAAGTAATTCAAGTAATATGCATATGATGCATGCCTGTCCTATGGCTGATGAGGCTCATCTGTCGGTTATCCAGCCAACTCGACAAGTCTGAATTGTCCTTAGACTGTCCCCCGACGTACATCCCCAAGAGTCTATGCATAGATTTTTCTCAAATAATCAATATTGCTCAATGGGGGTAACATTCCCGAGAATTTATATAGTGCCCGGTCACACTTACGTCGTAGGGTCAACGAGTATCGAGTTTTCAACCTGGTACACGTGGTGGCAAGCCACGAAACTTAATCCAGGGAATCTCATATCTCAGATTATTCAAATTCATAAGCCATATAAATAATTCAATTATAATTCATCAACATCCACATCATTCTCAATCGCATCTCATTCATCATTATACGTCAATCATATTCAATCCTTATCCTTCATTATCACACCTTCCATTCCGTCCATCAATAGTTCTAATTCAAAACATAATTCATTCTTTTCTAAATGAATCAAACTTAAAATATGCTCATTTTCTTAATAACTCTAAATCAAACCATATACCCTTTGAATCTAAATCTTTTTAGATAATCATATAAACAAAATCTCTAATTTTTATAAAATTTCGGTAGCATCTCCTCTAAAACTCGGACTTTGCCACCCTTTTCGGGTCCAAACCTGCATTCTTTTCAATTCAACATACCCTTCCTCATCATCATAACAATCACCACAATAAATCTACCTCAGATCAACAATTAAACTCATACAATATTCAAATCCAACAACCAAAATTCAATTAAGAATCATAGTTCACAAATCCTAGGCTTTTAACACAAAATACCTCAAATCAATAATTCACCAAATCATTAGTTAATCAACAAGCACTAAACCAACCATGTTCATCAACAGTAACATTCAACCATAATTCTCTCCAAATTAACATAACAACATTCACCATCCAAAATTAATAACTAATTATCCAATAAACTTCAACCAAATATATTCATCGACAAATTACTAAATATTAAACATACACCTGCATTCCAACTTATCCTATGGTCGTCTAGCCTAAGTTTTCACAGAACATTATATATTAAATGCAAGAAACCTAAACCATACCTTGGCCGATTTCCACGTAACGACCAAAGCTATTTATTCAAAACCAAGGCAGCCCCTCAAAACTCAACTAATCCGCTTCCTCCAAGTTCCAGTATTTACAATTTCAAACTCCAATTATTTATTCACAACCTAATACACATTCATAACACATATATATCCAATTTAATACTCAAAGCTCAAATTCAATAAAAATAAAATAGAATTATCGTATCTACACCTTACCCAAGCTTCACATAAGCAAGAGTGAACGTTTTCCTCAAGCTAATTGGATCATAAAACATCAGAAATCAAAGAAATTCAACATTCCCATTAAAAACTTGAAAATTGGGGGAAAAGAGAGCTGGAAGTGATCAAACAAGTTACCAGTAAAATTGTTCCGGTAGAAACGTAGAGCTCGACGCGGTGAACGCGTGGCCGCAAACGGTGCGGCGATTGGAGCTCGGATCAGAAAGTTACGGTAATTTGAATTCACCGTAAAGGGTTGGAACGTTTTCTCGTTCTCCCATTCCCTTTGCTCGCTGGAACGTGTATATGGAGAGAAAGAGGAAATGTTTGGGTTTCATTTAATGTCCTTTTGGGCTGGTTTGGGCCCACGGGCCCGGTTCGAATCCGGTTCGGCCCGTTCGGTCCAATCTTGGACCGATTTCTTCGAAATTAGTGTCAAAATTCTCATTTCGATGAGCTCTATCCTAATTTAATATAATATTCACATTTCTTATCCTCCTTATTAAAAATTAATTTATTGACTAATTATCTACTAATTTAACCGGGGTTTACACCAAGAACTCCTTAGACTGGGTCCTCAACTCCTTAAGGGTATCTCTTTCTGTTCCAAGATTTTTTGCCTTTGATTTCAGTTGCCTAAGGAATGTGACAAGAACTTAATTCTCAAGCACCATTTTCTCACTTCCATTGCAAGTTGTGAAGAATTAGTGTGTCTCCTCAAGTTTGCCATGTGTATGGTTCATAAGCTCCTGATTTTTAATAATATCTTCACACATGTTCTCCCTGTTAATTTCAGGAGTCTTTGATATCTTAAGCAGCTAGATCCTCAGTATTTTAATTTTCTTTGACATGGAGTTCACATCAACCTGCTTTTGAATATTATCATTCTCCACTTTAGATATCATTCTATCAGACATTTTGGATGCCTCCAAGAGTCTCTGACATTATTTATCCATTATTTATTTAAAAAGACAAGACAAGAGCCACAATTCAACAAGAAACAACATATTAATACAACCATAAAAAGGAACACCCCTTTATATTCCACAAGGGAGGAACAAAATGATATAACTCTAAACCAAAATAGAAATCATGAAAAGTATAAGTTACACGAGAGATAAAATCATCATGCTTACAATAATATATAAACTTGATAAACATTATTTAATACCTGAACTTTTCGAAGAAGATTACAAGTGCGATGCAATTTCTCAATGTGCTCCCTCTTCTCAAATAAAGAAGTGTTAACACTGTCACTCCTAGACTGTACAGACATGATCTGGATTTTTTAAGGAAAAAAGAAAGAAAGATGTGATTACTTAATTTCTAATAAACTCTCAAGCCTCCTATTCTTCTTTTTGTTTTTGCTAATGATCAATAATATTAATTTAATGTTACACTTACTTTTTCAAGAAGATACTCCTTATTTCCCTCCATCCCTAAAATATTACTTTTCATCCTGCTCGAACAAAGCATGCCTATAAAACACTACAGGATCATATAAGTTCTAATAATGGTGCATATAAAACCATATTTCCCTCATTCGCTTTGCTTTATCGTCCAATAATGGTACATCACCGTCGCCATCGTTCCCATCATTCTTAATGTAACTTTTTCTCTTGAAGAATTTCAATGCTTCTTGCTCCGATCAGAGAATCATATAGAGATTTGGAGGCTTGTGTATGTGTTTCCAGAATCGGAGTTGAGCTTTTTTTCAGCATCTTAGTGATTGCTGATGCTATTTTCCTGGTTTGTCAGTGTATATCAGAATATAATCAACCATACTCTAGATAGTTGCATTTGATTACAGTTACGTATCAATGCAAAACATGTATAAATCAAATTAAGTATATGACATGTATATCCCATCATGCTGACAATAAGTTGATAGATAATAAAAAGTCAAGTTAATGCATTTTAAATGATCTGAAATTTCTATTTTTTTCAGTTTGATATGAAATGAACACCACTTACTCACTTTCACATTAACATCGATCCGATAAATTAACCTGCAATTTGCCCAATCATAAAAGCAAATGAAATCATTTATGTTATACAATTATATCCTTATAAACTAAGTTGTTCAATAACTCAATTTCAATTTCTCACATTACATAATAAATTCAAGCTTTCTGCATAGAAGCACAACAAAACTGCCGGTAGGCTTCAGAAAACATGTGAAAAATACTGTACAATAAATCAGGATAAACATGCCAATCATTCATTTTCAAAATCCCACAAAGAAAGGGTTGTGTGATGGAAATTGGGAAAGAGCAGAAACCTTTCAAAATAAGAGGAAACGGAGCTATAAAATGGAATATCATGTGAGGAAGAAGAATATTCACTCACTTGTGGGTAGAGATCACAAGTGCCAACTTCTTAACAACCAAAGGTAACCCTTCTCCATCAGCAACCTAAGAAGCATAATATTTGCATGTGTCAATAAAATCAAATACTTATAGATTGTTGTATTTTACAGAAATAAGAGTAAAAATTGATCCCATACCTCCACATCTGCTCTTACACTTTTTTCTCCAAACGGGTTTTGTGGAGTCGGAATTGTTGGATTTACTGGCCAATCGGCGATCGGGGCCGACCCAGAACACGACGTAGGATTTGAGAACGCCATTCTTCCAGTTCACATTTTTTAGGTGCTTGGCTGAGACGATTTTGAGGTCCAGGTCAGCCGATTTCGACAGAGGAGGCCGTGATGACGCCATTCGAGAAAAGGAGAAAAAAGGAGCCTAGGTATCTCTCGACTAAGATGGAGAAGAAGAATAATGGAGATTTTCGCTAGATGTAACAAAGAAAATGAAAACGAAGATTGTGTTTTTTTTTCTCTTTATCTAATATATTAGAATAGATAATAATTTCGGCAATTTGTTCCAAATCTGCCATAAATCGAACAATATGGTGGCTGGAGAATTAAACTGTTGCAGCAACTGCCCTCAAAATCACTAGATAGCGGCATTTTTTCAAATTGCCCCAAATTTGTTGCCGCTAACTTCCGCTTCTGTTGTAGTGGATCCAGAAGCTCTCTACCACAACGAACACGGCAATAGTGATGGTGCCGGCGGCGAAAATGACAGCGAGAATGACGACAAAAATGGCGATAAAAAACTTAGGGTTCTCTCATAGCTAACTCAGACTCACATTTTGAAAAATTGAGAAAATTAGGTTTTGTTCCAAAATTTAATTTTAATTAATTATTAGTGGAGATTTTTTAAATTGCCATAAATATAAATAAAATATATTGTGAAAGTTTTTAGAAATTTTTACCAAAATATTTTCTCAAATAAATAAATATTAATCT
>NC_029789.2:11145185-11146072 GCF_000816755.2 Arachis ipaensis | reverse complement strand
TTTTTATATACACGTAATTAATTGTTTTAAAAGTATTTTTAATAAAAATCTTATAAAAAAAATTAAAAAAGAAAAAAATCTCTTTTATTTTATGTGAAAAATATATTACTCTTTTAAAAAATAAAAATAAAAAATATATTAATTAATTAATATGTATTAAATACAATCTTTCTTATATTTTCTATTCAAATACAAAATTATGTTTTCTAATAAAAAAAAGTCCTCTTAAATAAGAGGGGAAAAATAAATACTCCTTTTGAAAATTCAATCCAAACTCCTAAAACTAACTAGTGTCTAGTGATATATTCTGACACAATTTTTTTAAATTTTAGTTGTTATAAATTTTTCTCTCTTAAGTTTTGGTATCCAGTAAATTTTAAAAATATTTATTTTAATCTTTGTTATTAGTTTATTCAATTAAGTGTTACACCTTACACATTATTAGCATTTAACTTATCACATTAGTAAGTAATGGAACAAACTAAAAGTAAAAATTAAAATATGTATCTTTTAAATTTTACTAGATCAAAACTAAAAATACAATTTCATATGGACCGAAATTTCAAAATGAATATTTAATCCTTCTAAAATTTTTCTTTTTCTTTTTTGATAAGATCAGAATAGTACTAAATTAATATAATTATTAATGGTGGAGAGAGAAACAAAGTTTTTTCTGTCTCTCATAAAATATATTAATTGTTAACAAAAATTGACTAATTATCCTCTTAACAAGACTTAAGCAAAGATTTATTAGGTTAATTACGATTATGGAACTACTTGACCAAAATTTTTTTTGCAAATAATAAGAATCAAAATTTAAATTTTTAGGTTATAAAAATATTAATAATTTATCATAAAATTATTTTTTTTAAAAATTTAAATCGATA
>NC_029789.2:11139076-11144478 GCF_000816755.2 Arachis ipaensis | reverse complement strand
TTAGATCAAAACCAAAAATACAATTTTATAGGGACCGAAATTTCAAAATGAATATTCAATTCTTCTTCATTTTTTTCTCTTTCTTTTTGTTAAGAATAGTACTAAATTAACATAATTATTAATGGTTGAGAGAGAAACAAAGCTTCTTTTTGTCTCTCATAAAATATATTAATTGTTAACAAAAATTGACTAATTATCCTCTTGACAAAACTTATAATTAAAGATTTATTGGGTTAACTACGATTATGGAGCTACTGGCCCAAATTTTTTTTTGCAAATAATAAGAATTAAATTTTAATTTTTTTTGTTATAAAAATATTAATTTATCATAAAATTACTTTTTTTAAAATTTAAATCAATAAAAAAATACAAATAATTATATATCTATCAACCATAAAAATACTTTCCATTTACAAGGAAAAAAGCAAAATTTAATCATATTAAATGGTCAAATAAAGTTAATTATATCAAATGATATTTAAAATTATAATCATGTTATGTATACATAAAAAATTGGTCACCAATATAAAATATACATTAAAAATAAATTAAACTATATATATTTATACACAAATATAATAATTAATTTATAGACTGATTTTTGTATGCGCATTAATTTTTTTAGGGTAAAATATATTTTTTGTCCTTAAAGTTTGATAAAAGTTTTAAAAATACCCCTAAGTTTTATTTTGTTTCAATTTTGTCCTAAAAGTTTTCGATTTGCATCAAATATATCCGTAACGGCTAATTTTTCAAAAAATTTAAGACTAATTCAACAACAATTTCATAAGAACAACCCTCAATACAAGCAAATCAAGCATAATTTTCATACATTATTGTTAGATTGGTCTTAAATTTTTTTGAAAATTTAGCCATCGAGGATATATTTGATGCAAATCAAAAACTTTTGGGACAAAATTGAAACAAAATAAAACTTAGAGATATTTTTAAAATTTTTGTCAAACTTTAAGAATAAAAAAGTATACTTTACCCTTTTCTTTAAATTGTTTAATATGTAATTATTTTCTGAATAATACGTTGGAGAAATAGGGGTGGGGATCACGGAACTTCCAACAATCCCGATTCTTAGTATATAAAAAAATTTATAAAATATATAAAAGAACATCCATTTAGTATGAAAAAGAAACATTCTAATACTTAGTAGAAGAAATATCCTAATACCTAGCATAAGCATCATCCATGTAGAGGTTTTGGATTCACCCAAAGTCATTTGGCTGTTTTTTTTGCTGGTACCCTCTTGGTTCCTGATGAGCGGATAATTTATACGCTTTTTGACAGTGTTTTTAGTATGTTTTTAGTAGGATCTAGTTACTTTTAGGGATGTTTTCATTAGTTTTTATGATAAATTCACATTTCTGGACTTTACTATGAGTTTGTGTGTTTTTCTGTGATTTCAGGTATTTTCTGGCTGAAATTGAAGGAATTGAGCAAAAATCAGATTCAGAGGTTGAAAAAGGACTGCTGATGCTGTTGGATTCTGACCTCCCTGCACTCAAAGTGGATTTTCTGGAGCTACAGAACTCGAAATGGCGCGCTTCCAATTGCGTTGGAAAGTAGACATCCAGGGCTTTCCAGCAATATATAATAGTCCATACTTTGGCTAAGAATTGACGACGTAAACTGGCGTTCAACGCCAGCCTTCTGCCCAAATCTGGCGTCCAGCGCCAGAAAAGGATCCAAAACCAAAGTTGAACGCCCAAACTGGCACAGAAACTGGCTTTCAACTCCACAAATGACCTCTGCACGTGCTACACTTAAACTCAGCCCAAACACACACCAAGTGGGCCTCGGAAGTGGATTTATGCATCAATTACTTACTCATGCAAACCCTAGTGACTAGTTTATTATAAATAGGACCTTTTACTATTGTATTAGGTATCTTTTGATCATCTTAGGATCTTAGGATCATCTTTGGACGTCTGGTTCTTAGATCAGAGGGGCTGGCCATCTCGGCCATGCCTGGACTTTCACTTATGTATTTTCACGGTAGAGTTTCTACACTCTATAGATTAAGGTGTGAAGCTCTGCTGTTCCTCAAAGATTAATGCAAAGTACTACTGTTTTCTATTCAATTCTTCTTATTTCTCTTCTAAGATATCCATTCGTACCCAAGAATGTGATGAAGGTGATGATTATGTGTGACGCTCATCATCCTTCTCCCTTATGAACGCGTGCCTGACAAACACTTCCGTTCTACATGAATTAAGCTAGAATGAGTATCTCTTAGATCTCCTAACCAGAATCTTCGTGGCGTAAGCTAGAATGATGGCGGCATTCAAGAGAATCCGGAAGGGAACGAAAAGCATCTCCATTCGCTTATCTGAAATTCCTACCAATGATTTACATAAGTATCTCTATCCCTATCTTATTATATAATATTCGAAAACACCATTATCCATTTATATCTNTTCATGCACCAAGTTTTTGGCGCCGTTGCCGGGGATTGTTTGAGTTTTCGGCAAGCTTTTGGTCCGGTAACATCAGTGCCAGATTCCCTTTTGATCCGGCAACAGCACCAAGTTTTTGGCGCCGTTGCCGGGGATTGTTCGAGTATGGACAACTGACGGTTCATCTTGTTGCTCAGATTAGGTAATTTTCTTTTTGTTTTCTTTTCAAAAATTTTTCAAAAAAAAAAATATATTTCTAAAGTATTCTCATCTGTTTTCGAAAATAATATAAAAAAATATTTTCAAAAATTTTATTCAAAATTTTTAAGAATGAATTCTAGTGTTTCATGAAGCATGCTAAAGCCTGGCTGGCTGTAAAGCCATGTCTAAATTCTTTTGGACTGAGGTTTTGGATTAAAATTGAATGAATTACATTCATATGTTTGCTGAAGCTTGGCTGACCATTGGCCATGTCTAGTGTTTTGGACCGGAGCTTTCATTGAAAGCTTGGCTGGCTAGTGAGCCATGTCTAATTCCTGGACTGAAGCTTTAGACTAACATGGCAAGATTCCTGGAATTCATATTAAAAATTTTGGAACCCTTATTTTCCTTTTTCAAATTAATTTTCGAAAAAAAAAATACAAAAAAATTTAGAAAATTATAAAAATCAAAAATATTTTGTGTTTCTTGTTTGAGTCTTGAGTCATATCATAAGTTTGGTGTCACTTGCATATGCATCTTGCATTTTTTCGAAAATTTCCATGCATTCATAGTGTTCATCATGATCTTCATAGTGTTCTTGGTGTTCATCTTGACACTCATAGCATTCTTGCATGCATCACATGTTTTGATCTAAAAATTTCATGCATTGCTTCTTTTTGGTGTTTTTCTCTTGCATCATAAAAATTCAAAAATAAAAAAAAAATATCTTTCCCTTTTTCTCTCATCAAATTCGAAAATTTGGATTGACTTTTTCAAAAATTTTTAAAATCAAGTTGTTTCTCATGAGTCAAATCAAATTTTCAATTTGAAAATGTTATCGTTTTCAAAATCTTTTTCAAAAATCAAATCTTTTTCAAAATTCTTAGTTATTTTCGAAAATTCCAAAAATATTTTTCAAAAATCTTTTTCTTATTTTTATATCATAATTTTCGAAAATAACATAAACAATTAATGTTTTGATTCAAAAATTTGAAGTTTGTTACTTGCTTGTTAAGAAAGATTCAAACTTTAAGTTCTAGAATCATATCTTGTGATTTCTTATGAATCAAGTCATTAATTGTGATTTTAAAAATCAAATCGTTTTCAAAAAAACTAATTTCAATCATATCTTTTCAAAAATATCTTTTTATCTTATCTTTTTCAAAAAAAAAATATATATCTTTTCAAAATATCTTTTCTAACTTCCTAACTACCTATCTTTTCAAAATTGGTTTTCAAAAATTTGTTTCAACTAACTAACTAACTTTTTGTTTGTTTCTTAACTTTTTCACAACTACCTAACTAACTCTCTCTCTCTCTCTAATTTTCGAAAATATCTCCCCCTTTTTCAAAAATTTCTTTTTAATTAACTAATTAATTTTATTTTTTATTTTTGATTTCAAAAAATTTTCGAAAAAAAAAAAAACTAACAATTTTCAAAAACCAATTTTCAAAAATCACTAACCCTTTTTCAAAATAATTTTCGAAAATTATTCTTCCCCCATCTCATTCTATTTATTCATTCATATCCTAACATCTCATCTCACATCTCTTCCATTTGTACAGTTGCATTTCTTCCTTTACATCACATTCTTTATCTCTTCCTCTTTTCTTCCAAGTTGAACCTCCCTTGTTCATCAATGAACTAAGTGATCTGGATCAACTGACATTGCCTCAGAAGAGACAGGATCCTGGAAAGTTCATACTACCCTGTACCATAGGCACCATGATCTTTAAGGCTCTGTGTGACCTTGGTTCAGGGATAAACCTCATGCCCCTCTCTGTAATAGAGAAACTGGGAATCTATGGGGTGCGAGCTGCTAAAATCTCACTGGAGATGGCAGACAGTTTCAACAAAGCTCTGCACATCTGTGAGGCTCCATGAGAGCCACTGTCAAGCTATTGACATTAAAGAAGCGCTTGTTGGGAGGCAACCCAATGTTTATCTAATTCTTATTTTTATTGTTTTTCGTGTTTTCTTAGGTTCATGATCATGTGGAGTCACAAAATAAATATAAAAATTGAAAACGGAATCAAAAACAGCAGAAGAAAAATCACACCCTGGAGGAGCATCTACCTGGCGTTCAAACGCCAGAACAGAGCATGGTTCTGGCGCTGAACGCCCAAAATGGGCAGCTTCTAGGCGCTGAACGCCAGAACAGGCATGGTTCTGGCGTTCAACGCCAGAAATGGCACACAAATGGGCGTTGAACGCCCAAAATGGCCACCAACCTGGCGCTGAACGCCCAGAGTTGGATACAAAGGCATTTTTACATGCCTAAGGGGTGCAGGGATGTAAATCCTTGAAAACCTCAGGATCTGTGGACCCCACAGGATCCACTCAGGATCTGTGGACCCCACAGGATCCCCACCTACCTCCACTCACTTCTTCTCACCACTCTCTTTCACACAACCCCATAAACACTCTTCCCGAAAAGCCCTTCACCAATCACCTCAATCTCTCTTCCCCACTAAATCTTCACCACTCACATCCACCCACTCTTCCCAATAAACCTACCTCATAAACTCCACCTACCTTCAAAATTCAAAACCAATTTCCCACCCAAACCCACCCATATGGCCGAACCAATAACCCCCCTCCCTTCCCTATATAAAGACCTCCATTCTTCATCAAATTCACACAACACACCCCTCTACACTCCTCTTGGCCGAAACCACATCTCCCTCTCCCTCTCCTCCATTTCTTCTTCTTCATCTATTCTTTTGTTTATTGCTCGAGGGCGAGCAATATTCTAAGTTTGGTGTGGTAAAAGCATAGCTTTTTTATTTTTT
>NC_029789.2:11134628-11139001 GCF_000816755.2 Arachis ipaensis | reverse complement strand
AAGAAGATTGGACCTCAAGCCTATAGCTAGAGGATGGTTGGAGTTTATTCAATGCTCAATCATTCCCACTAGCAACCGGTCGGAAGTTACTATAGACCGGGCCATCATGATCCATAGCATCATGATTGGAGAAGAGGTGGAAGTTCATGAGATTATACCTCAAGAACTCTACAAGGTGGCTGACAAGTCATCCACTATGGCTATCTTATTATATAATATTCGAAAACACCATTATCCATTTATATCTACCTAACTGAGATCTACAAGGTGACCATAGCTTGCTTCATACCAACAATCTCCGTGGGATTCGACCCTTACTCACGTAAGGTATTACTTGGACGACCCAGTGCACTTGCTGGTTAGTTGTATCGAGGTTGTGACAAATTATGAATGTGTAATCACAATTTCGTGCACCAGTTCCCTAGCATTGTTATTGTACAATTAGAAGTCAACCAACAACTAACAACTACACTATACAAAAGATTTTGGAAAGAGTCTCGTTAGAGAACCAATGGAGTATTTGTACAATGTGTATAATTAATGGGATATTTATTTGGCTCAATATGAATTAAAAAATAAACATTCAAGATAAAATACTACTAATTTTTCAAACACAATACACCCATATTATGCAGAATAACCATCTGGATATCAGGGATAATAAACATCTGATATCCTACTGAATCGAACATCCCTATATCCCCATTGTACACATTGTATAAATACTCCATTAGCTTTCTATACTTTCTCTTTTGAAAAAGTTCGATTTGCATTCACCCAAAGACAGTTACTTTCTGAATAAATAGTTAGCCTTTCTATTTAGTATCTTAACCAATTTCATGTAATTTTAAATATTTGAATTATGCAGCATCTAATCACTTTTAAATTAAATTTGAAGAGAAAAAATACATATACCACTCCTCTTGTATAATCATAAAAAAATCTTACTATCATGAGTTTTAAAGGTGCATTTTAAAAACATAAAAAAAAAATTATTAAAAAATAAAATTTTTATATTTTTAAAAAATATATTATTATACACTTTAAATACAAATTAACCAAATTCTAACAAAAAATATAGGACAGTTTTTTTTAGCATTAAAATTTTCTCTCTCTAATATTAAAACATCTTCTAAAAGTCAAAAAGAAAAATGTACTAATCCACAAAATATGTATAACGTATCTTAAATTTAAATATGACTCCCAAAATTTTTGAATAAAGTATTTATTTTTTAGATTCTAGAATATTATAGAGAGAATGTTATGTCAACACTGTTGTTAATGCCAATAAGAAAAAAAGAGAAAATGAGAATTCATACCTTTATAAATAGATGTGTGGGGAGAATATCACCATGAAAAACATACATACATACACACACATACCATTTGTGTTAGTTTTTGCAACATTGCTTGATGGATAATAACGGTCTTAACCTGTTTTCCGCTCCCCAAGAAAGGAGGGTGTCATTTGCAGAGCTAGCAAGGCAGTATGAAATGGCAACCAACAACAATGATGATGATATCCCGAAAATGAAGAGGAGGGTGAAACTACAACTGATAGATGATATGAATTCAAGGAAAGCTACATTCAGAAAAAGACGTGCGGGATTGTTGAAGAAGTTGGAGCAACTCGCCATCCTTTGTGACATTCAGGCTTGTATTGCCATCTTTAGTCCAGGTACAATTTCAATTTCAATTTGAATTTAGATTTAAATTGTAACAAATTATATCAACTTCATCCTTCAAAAAGTTAAGTCCATAAGAAAGAAAATTTTTTGAGGGTCAGCGATTTTTAATATTTTTGTCATTATTTAACCAGTATAAATATTAAATTAATTTTAACAAATAAATTTTAATAATTTTTATGTACAAATTTTAATAAATATAGGTACAAATTATTTATTTTTTATATGCAAAATTCTTATAAATATAAATATAAATTATTGTTCACTAAATATCGACAACAAATAATAATATTGACACATGAATGATTATATGTCTGACATAAACTAACATGTTCAGGAGACAAGAGTCCTACTGTGTGGCCGTCAGTGGAGGAGGCTAAAGAGATCGTGGAGAGATTTGAGGAGATCCCGGAGCCAGAGCGGTCGAGCAGAATGGTAACTCATCCGGAGTACAGGAAACAGAAGGTGATTTGGATGGAGAAGCAACTTGAGAAGCTCAAGAAACTTAACGATCAGAAAGAGATGGACATCTTCATGCATCAAATCTATAACGAACATAGGCCTGTAACTGATTTTAGCGATGATGAGTTGGACCGTTTTCTCACCTATGTTGACGACAAGTTAAAGGCGGTTAGAAACAGCATAATAAGAACCCATCGCTCTAAAGTGTCAATTTCGTCGCAGCCACTGCCGGCGCCGCCATCAGCAGTGGCGGTGCAGCCACTGATTATTTCTGGTGAAGTTGACAGCAGTGTGCAAGATGAACTGTTATTTAATGCAGAGCAACAACAGAAGAATTTAGAAGATGTTGTTGTTCCTAATGATGAACCGGATGATGATTTTTTTTGGAGGATTGTTCTTTGAAGATGAGAGTAACGGGTCGGTTCTGTTTCCTGTTGGTGATGAGAATGTGTTGGTGGTTCCACCGGCTGAAGCTAATGAAGAATTATTTGGGTTTGGAGATTTCGATGATTCAGTGGATTTTGGTGATCTTGATAATTTTGGTGACCTCACTGTTGGAACTGATGATAATGAAGACGATGATGATTTCTTAATTGATGAGTTATTATTGCCTAATCAGGGCAATGCCGCTGGAAATACTAGTAATGATAATCATAAAGGGCTGTGGTAGTTCCATTCAAGAAACCTAAAATCGAATACTGAAATGAATGAACAATGCTCGTGAATTAAAGCTGCTAGAATGGAAACTTTGCTATCTCTCTCTCTCTAATTAATAATGGAATAAATTTGAACTTGGAAATAAAGAGAGAGAGAGAAGGAGGGGGGTTAATTTATTTTTTTTTTAATTATTGTAAGATTATTTTCCTATCTTAAGAATGAAACATGCATGTTATTTCTTCTACACTAATTAGACTTGAGGAGTGATAGGAGGCCAGCAACTTTTGTGTTTTATAACCATTAATTGGCCATTAATAATATTTTTAATGGTATGAGATTATATCCAACGGTAAGAGATCTCTCATTAGACTTTGAAACAAGAGAATTGGATAATTAACATGACACTCGTTCATTTTTCGAAAAGTTGATAAAAAATTTTAGGGTTAAGTATGATTTTGGTCCCTAACGTAGGGGCTGAAAATTTTTTTCGTCTCTCGCCTTTTTTTTGCTCCAAAATGGTCCCCAAAGTTTCAGTTTGTTTTAAAACCGTCCTTCGGACCAAAATGCCCCTATCTCTTCTTCCCCAAAATTCTCCCTTCTTCCCCAAAATTATGCAAACCACCAGCACCACCATCACCCACCACCTACCACCTACCACCTACCACCATCACCACCACCACCACTACCACCACCACCACCACCATTATCAGAACTCAAAATCAGAACAACCACCACCACCACCACCACCACCATCATCATCATCATCATCATCATCATCAGAACTCAGAATCAGAACAACCACCACCACCCCCCCCATCCACTGCCACTCCATCACCAGCATCCATCACACCAAAACATCAAAAAATCCAGAAAAATCAACATCAGAAAATCAGACAAATCAAAACATCAGAAAATCAACATCATCATCGTCATCCTCATCAAAATCCAGAATTCAGAAAATCCAGAAAAATCAAACAACAATATTACTCAGAATCAGAAAATCATCATCATCATCAAGAACCCAGAATAAGAAGAAGAAGCGGCGGGCGGTGGACAACGGCTCGGCGGTGGTGTCGGCGGGAAGAAGAAGAAGAAGAAGAAGAAGAAGAAGAAGAAGAAGAAGAAGAAGAAGAAGAAGAAGAAGAAGAAGAAGAAGAAGAAGAAGAAGAAGAAGAAGAAGAAGAAGAAGAAGAAGAAGAAGAAGAAGAAGAAGAAGAAGAAGAAGAAGAAGAAGAAGAAGAAGAAGAAGAAGAAGAAGAAGAAGAAGAAGAAGAAGAAGAAGAAGAAGAAGAAGAAGAAGAAGAAGAAGAAGAAGAAGAAGAAGAAGAAGAAGAAGAAGAAGAAGAAGAAGAAGAAGAAGAAGAAGAAGAAGAAGAAGAAGAAGAAGAAGAAGAAGAAGAAGAAGAAGAAGAAGAAGAAGAAGAAGAAGAAGAAGAAGAAGAAGAAGAAGAAGAAGAAGAAGAAGAAGAAGAAGAAGAAGAAGAAGAAGAAGAAGAAGAAGAAGAAGAAGAAGAAACGGGCGGCGGTGCGGTGGCTGAAAGAAGAAGAATAAGAAGAAGAAGCGGCGGG
>NC_029789.2:11122582-11127037 GCF_000816755.2 Arachis ipaensis | reverse complement strand
CCTTTTGGTTTGAAGAGCTTTTGGCTTTTTCTGCTTGCTTTTTCTTTTTCTATTTTTTTTCGCCATTTTTTTTCTTTCTTTTTTTTCTTTTTTTTTATTTATTTTATATTTATTTTATTTTATAATTTTTTTAATAAAGGGTAATTTGGTAATAAAAAAATATAATTGGTAAAAAGGACGATTTTAAAACAAACTAAAACTTTGGGGACCATTTTAAAAGGCGAGGGAGGCGAGGGACGAAATAAATTTTCAGCCCCTACGTTGGAGACCAAAATCATACTTAACCCAAAATTTTACATATGTTTTAATTAAGATGGTTTATATTTATTTTATTTTATAATTTTTTTAATAAAGGGTAATTTGGTAATAAAAAAAATAAAATTGGTAAAAAGAACGATTTTAAAACAAACTGAAACTTTGGGGATCATTTTGGAGCGAAAAAAAGGCGAGGGACGAAATAAATTTTCAGCCCCTACGTTGGAGACCAAAATCATACTTAACCCAAAATTTTACATATGTTTTACAAATTAATATTAAGATGGATCAAATCAATACTTAGTGGGTATTCTTATTTCTTAGTGTGGAACTGGAAGGCAGTGTATTTTCTTTCATAAATAAGACAATCCTGACGAGGTGTCCTTATTTTGAGAGACAAATTGGATCTAATCACAGTCATTCATCAATTTAACAATTTCATATAACGGTTCTTGCACATAACAACCTCATCATTATGTCTGCTTACTCGACATTGATTAGAAGACTAATTATAATGTAAATTACATGTATCATGTATGTATAGACATGTGAATACGAGAATATCAATTAATGTGTCAGATAAGGCTTGTAAATATCGTGGTATACGACTATCCGCATTCGAGTTACAATTTGTGCTTATAGAGTTATAGTGCATCTGGAAGAATGAACATCAATTAATGTGTTTGACTTATATATTTAATTTATATTTTATGATAATTATTTTACTGTTATTACTATATGTTATAATAATAATTATTTATTTTTTGTCCGTATATATATTAATAGTTATTTTTATTATTGCTAATAATAAAATAAGTAATCGAAAATAATTTTTCTAGTAGTGTGTAGGATGTTTATAAACAATTAATCTATTCCAATACAATTGTAAAAATAAGAGTTTGAAAATTAAAAAGAAAGGCCAATACTTAAATTTATCGTGAAACGTAGAATGAATGTTCAAAAATAATTTTATCATTATATAAAAAAATAAGTATATACTCAAATCAGCTATTAAATTAATTAATNATAAATTATTAAAACTAAAAGTATAATATCTACCGTTAATTGATTCAAGATCGCTCAGTCATATAAATACAATATAACTTTTTCTCAATAATAATATAACGATACACTAGGAAGAGAAATATATAACACTACACAAATAATACATATCTCTATTTTTTACTAACTCTTTTAAAGATCAGAAGTGAAGACGACTTTCACTATAAACCCATATTAACTTATAAACTTCATTTGAATAATATTATTATATATGATGCCTATTTATATACTCTTAAATATGTTAATTAACTTATTAATCAGTAAACCATAATTCCTAACAATTCTAATTAATATCTTTACAAAGTTCTAGTTAGCACAACAAATTGACAAATTATTTTACTACTTAATAAGCATGCCAATGTATGATGGCATAATTGTGATCAATTCTAGCTACAAATTTTGATTATCTTTTTTGTAATATGATCAATCTTGACTTGTTAACCTGTATAATTTTACATAAAAACAATTGTTCATAAGTATTCACCTTTTTAAATATTTAGATTGAGATCCTTTGTTTGCATATATGTCTTCATGCACGTATTTGGCTATTTATATGTTTTGCATGCAATCTTATACTGAATGAATTACCTTTCAAATTTAAGGAGGGCATTTGTTGTTAAATAATAATACTCACTCACAATAAACTCAAGTTTAATATTAACTTGTAAAAACCTCATCAAATTCAACCAGCTTATTACTTGATCAGATTTGATTTAAGTTAGATACATATATGAAAGTTTTTGTTGGTCTAGAGAAGAAGAGTTGAATCTATAATTTTTTTTTAAATTTAATTAATTTTTCTTCAAACCAAAAAGTATAACTTAGCTTCTGGTCTGTCTGCGAAATAGATTATACAGGAGACAATTTTATAGTATCTCATAAATCGTGAAAAACAAAATCAGTTAAGGGAAGAAGAAAATGACATAATCATATATCCTGGTTCAATTTCCTCGTGCAATGCAACCTACATCCAGTCTCTACCACAACAGTGATGAAATTTTCATTATCATATCAAATATTACATACACCAATTTCCTAGGATTCAACCTAATCTTATCTGGGACAAATCAAACTTCTACCTAAACTTGACTTGGCTAGACAACTTCCTAAACTTTCACCACACTAAGGTAGCGTTTGTTTTGAGGTACTGAAACAGACACTGAGAGACTGAGACTCAGTATCATGTTTGTTGGTTCAGAGATTGGTACTAAAATTTCTGTCTCTATCTCTAAAATTTCAGTATTTCAGTACCTCCAAAAAGTAGGGACACAGGGGACTAAAATTTTTAGAGATGGAGACTGAAACTTTAATAACATTTTATACCTAAAATATCCTCATTTCAATTAATTAATTCTAATTTTACCCTTTGTACAAATTAAATTAGAGTTTCATTCTTGTTTCAATTTCTGTCTCCCACTTTGCACCAAACAGAATACTGAGATTTATTTCAATATCTGTCTCTTAGTCTTTGTCTCTCAGTCTCAGTCTTTCCGTCTCTATCTCTCCACCAAACGTTACCTAAGTGTTTATCCAACTTAGCAAGAGATTCAACTCAGACATTAGACACAAGACAGAAATACAATCAAAAGAAATTTAAAACAAATCTTGGTTTTTCTCTCCAAGTTTTTCTCTATGCTTTTTCTCTCAATGGCTTTTTCTTAATGCTTCTCTTTTATGCCTTTTACCACTGAATAGAAATAAAGAAAGACATAACTTACAAACAGAATACTCAAACATAAACCATGAAGGAGATGATGATTCACAACTCGAACTCTATATGCTGAACCCAACTTCTGAACTCTCAAACGTTGTTCTTCATCTTGGTGGAGTCCTCCCTTTTGTGTAGGTGTAATGCTTCCAAGACTTCAAACTCTATTTGTGAGGTTTCATTCTTCTCTCTTTTCGAGTTCTCTCTCCTTAGGCAGAAATGAAGATTAATTTTCTTTTTGTATTTGCTCTATTTCCTCAGCTAAAGTTTGCTTTACAAGTTAACTTCTTGAATCTTGAACCAGCTGGAATCTTCCCTCTTTTTTCTTCCATCAGCCCCAAAAGTTAGAAATTTAAAATTAGAAAATAAGCAATTGCAGTGAGGGATCAGCAACGACAGCTTCATGGATCTTAAATTATTCAATAGATTTGTCAAATCCAAGCCCTTAATCTTATGCTTTGACTCCAAAAAATAATTTTGGCCATTGAATCACAACAAAGAAAAGTGACCACCACTTTTTTCAATTTACTCAAAATGGTTGTGTAGAGAAAAGGAGAAAACAACAAATAACTGACTTGCATGTAAATGGAAATAAATTACTTTTAACTTCTAATTGTGTTTTGATTAGACATTGATTTTCAAAATTAGTTTTTCCTTCTTCTGATTTTGTGCCTAATAAAAGGTAAAGCAACCTTTTTTCTTTGATGTTTGTTAAAAAGGTGAGCTCTTTTCTTCTTTCTGAAACTTTACCCGAAGCACTACATCATGAAAATAATGAGCTGGACTCATAGTTTGGTCCAATGCGCTGTCAGATTATTAAATTTACTACTTTTGGGCTACACACTAATAATTTAGACTTGAAATACTAAGTAACACATCAAAATTATACTTGGGTTATCAACCCAAATAAAAATCATATTTATATTGTTTATTTAACTCAACAATATATATTTTAATAAATTGAGAATCTCTCTGTATATAATCTCTCTCTCTATATATCTATTAATATATAATAAGAGAGTAGTAGTAGGTTCTTGATTCGACAAGTGGCGCTTTCAGTGTTCGACAAGTGTTGAGTCTCATACAATGACAAGTGTATAACTCAATATTTGACAAGTGGTAATACAACAAAAATTAATAAAATAATAAAAATAAAAATAAAAAGTTCTATAACAGAGAAGAGCATTAGGCGGGAGTTTAATGAAGTTCAAATTCAAAGTAATTTCTTTCCAGCTTTTGTTCGAGGCTTCTTTATCACTTCCAACATCATTCTTTCTCTCTCATCCTCGTATATATGTTTGTTTGTTTACATTTTTCACTAAAAAAAATTAAAAATTAAAAAAATGAGAAGCATTAGAGATGGAAGAACCAGAGAAGCAAACACTACGGAGGAAGAAGGAGAAGAGGGTGCCAACGAACCCGCATCCATT
>NC_029789.2:11101438-11122520 GCF_000816755.2 Arachis ipaensis | reverse complement strand
TGTGATCATACGTTGTTGTACGTAGGGGATTTGGACCCTGAGGTCGACGAGAGTGGTTTCGGTTCAATCAGGAATGAGGTAATTAAAATCCTTCATGTTCCCTTCCTATCTTTTCCTTTTTGGTTTCCTGGAATTGTTGTTTGTGCTGCAAAAAGTTTGCAACTTTTCTAATTATAATTTAGATTATAATAAGTTTGTAATGAATTTTTGTGCCATTTTTGGTCGCTCTAGCAAAAACCAACAACAAGGGGAAGAATGAACTTTTATGGTACTGGTATGAACGTCTTCTATGGGGTTGAAGCCTGAAATCAGGATCTCTCTTATTTACCTCTGAGTTCTTAAAATGGTAAGTTGTGTAGTTGTGTTATCTTAAAATCCTAAGCTGTGTAGTTGTGTTATCTTTAATCTTTGCTGGATCCTTAATTACACTTTCTTTGGTATAAATCTCTTTTATTCTCAAGTTAAACACTGTGTATTTTTTGTTTTGATAAATTTACTCATAGTAGTTACTTTTCTTTTTATTTTGTTCTAATATTTATTTGAAGTTGTATGAGGAAGCTTTTAATTATGAACTGATAATGAACCTAAAGTAAAGTGTTATTAGAACACTATAATCAGTTGTTATGATTTGGAGATGGTTGATAAGGAGAAGTATGTTCTTTTATTTGATCACTATATATTATGATATATATTGAGTATTCTTTTCGGTTTCTTACTTTTGGTAAATGGATCTAATTTTCTTTTTCTCCTTATAGTTCACTAGCATAAAGAAAGAAAGAAAAAGTAGGACAAGAAAAATCATAAAAAAAATTGCTAAGGCTGTACAGCTTCAAGATTTTCATCAGATTCCTCTTACATATGCTAGCATGTTGGAATCTGAATTAAATATGATCTACTCATACCTTGCATTGGGTTTAAAATATAAAATGGTAATAGAATTTTATGATTTGCTAACAGAATTTTATGATATTGTCATAAGCATCCTTTTTATGTGTTTTAGGAATTTCTTGCTTTTAATCACTTTTGTTGTCATTACATGATCAAATCGAAATGCCCTTGATTTCTCCTTATTATGAAGTATGAAGCTTATGATTGATGTCAAAAAAATTTCATAACTACATAATTTGCTATATCTATTGGAGATGTTATAAGAATGAAAAATGTCTAACACTTTTGATAGTATATGAGCAAAACATCTAGAGAGGAGTTATGAAATTATTTCCTTTCAATAGATCTCCAAAGTTGAATTATTTGTTAAAAATTATATTTTTTTTTTCTGTTTAATCTGCTTCTCTTTTTCTTTTTTTTTCCTCATATTTGATCAGATAATTAATTTTGACAGGGAGTATAAGTGGAGGAGGGAGTGTTCCAGCACCAAAAGCATCTCCTGAGCATTAGTAAGGATTGTTATGATGTTCTTATAGGAGAATAAGAATGTTGCTGTTTTGACAACTAAAGCTAAGGTAACAAAGTTGTCAGTTTTGAAAAGGGCCAAAAAAATCTTGAGGAAAGAGGATTTATAATGTTAGGTATTTCTTTACTTCTTTTATTATTGTATTTAAGCTTTTAGTAAATTTCAAAACTAACTTATTTTTTGTGCATGTATATACCATCATATAGTATTATATCTAGCGGTAGTTGTTTATATAGGATATATAAATTTTCAAATTGAACCCACTAGAACTTGATTTCGTCAAAACACTTCATCAGATATATTCTCTAACTAATTGAAATGGCACAACCTAACAATAGTTTCTTTTAATGTGGATTAGGAATTTGAATTTTAACAACTATATATAAGCTTACTAATACCATGATAAATGAACATTCAGGTTTATTATGATGCACTGGATAGAAATGAACCATTGGCTTTGGACATGGGAAGCATGGAGAAGGATCAGGTATGGATTAATGGAGAGAGCATATGAAGATACTGATCGTAGAATTGAAAGAGGGGTTGTTCTTCATAAGTTCAAAGTTGCATATGTATTTTTAACCACACATTAAATTTTTTTTAAATCACTAACAGTTGTTTTATTTTACAATGATGAAACAGTTGTTTTCACTAGCTGAAATTTGGTTACTCTGAATGGATTCAATTTGATGCATCAGTTGTTCAAATACTTCCCTAAAAAAATGAAAAAGAAATTTGTTTCAAACCCGTTTAGTGTGCTTATTGAGAGTCCATTATTGAAAATGTTTGCATTATAATTTTGGTATGTTTGAAACAAAATATCAAAGAGTATCCTGAGTTTTGGCTTTCTTTTGATTCTAATGCATTTCCTTTTTAAAAAAATGCCAATTGCATTTCAAAAATGATGCAATAGAGGAGCTCAAAATTGGATTTTAATGTTTTTAACAAAGGTCAAAATAGTTTTATATCAACCTGTGTGGTGTATACTATTATTGTGATTTTCTATTTTTTTTATATTTTTAATATAGAATAAATAATTTTCTATCCGCTGACAGTGACTGTTGATGCAGCTGCAAGGAGAAAGAACAGTGGCATGGTGAGTGGTGTTACTGCTGTCAGTGAAAAAAGAGCAGTTGGCAACAAGTTAAAACACCTGTCAAAAGAATAGAGAGCTCTGAGATCCTGTTATCGGCGGTGTGGGTAATTTTTCTTTTTTAAAGCAGAAATTTACTTTTATTTTTCTTTCTTTTAAAAAAAAGTTATAGAGAATGCCATTAGGGTTCGGGATTCAAGCAAAGAGAAATCTATAACTATACGGTTTGAAAATTGTACATATTTCTTTTCACTCATTTTGTAAAACAAATAAATTTTTTTCCTTTTTTAAACTTCAGAATGGGAAATTGATTAAATCAAGTCCTTCCAAATGATTTTTGCAGCTTATGAGTGCTCTCCAATACTCTTATTATCTTCCAACATAAGTCCATTGTAGTTAAGGTTTCACTTTATCAACTTGAGACACTATTTGTTCTCTCTTTTTTTTTTTCTTTATCTGACATTGCATATTTGAGTTTGATGTGATGATTTTGGGTTATGGTCAAGGTATTTTCTTTACTTTTCATGTGAGTTGTTCTTCTTTGGAGACTAATTTTTTCTATTGCAACCAATATGTATATATTGACTTTAATTGGTTCAGTTGTACAACTATACTTAACTCTAGGCATTGATTCACATGTTGACCGTGATAATTTGAGATTCCAGCATTATGAAGTGTTTGAAATGCATAAATTAGAGTATGTGTTATAAGACATCTATTCTTATACCGTTATATGGTGTCATAATTTATTTGTCCTTAGAAATTGGTTTTATTTTTGTGTAATATGTTTGGGATATTAGTGCACTTCTTTTCATGGATAACTTTTTATGACGTGGGAGTTGAAATTGTCATTCTAAGAAATAGTTGCCAATATTGAACCTAGCTGTAACTGATGGCTTGCTGAAAAATTATTAAGAAATTAAATTCAATTTTAGAATATATTTCTCAAAATTTACAATATAATTGAGGGATTAATTTTATGTTCCTTTAAAAATTGAAATGAAAATTTCGGTAATAAGCTTTATGTAAAGAACTCATCCAATTAAATATTTATTACCAAGATTTAAAGGGATACTTGACTTTATTATTAGTTTTTAACTTTTGCCAAGATAGGTATTTATATTTGTGATTCCTTAGTGTGTGCTTTTAAAATTATGAAGTGCAGAGTATGGAGGACGGCAGCAGCTTAAGGGTCATTTGTTTTACGACGAAGGGTTTTAGTGTGGATAACTTTTTGTAAGTAGGTTTAATTTTCTCCAGTTCTGTTTATTTTTTAAAGGTTAGTTTTTAGAATTTGCTTTCTGGCTTTGCTCATTTTGGTTTTTTTGGCTTTGTTTTGTTCCAATATTAAAGGATTAGTTCATGTGTATGGAATATTCACTTTTTTATTCATATTTTCTAAAAGGATTTAGTATGTTATTTTTTACCATTCAGGAATTAGGTTGAATAAGTTCTGTAGGTTGGGAATTCATAGTTATGTATGTGTCGGATGTAGATTAGCATTTTTTTAAGGAACAACTTCTCTGACAAAGCTCAAGGTGTGAAATCAGCTGCAACGTGCTCCGGCTGAAGTGGCACCTGCCAAAGCGGTATGAATGATTCATCTGCCTTAATCGCTATTTTTTCACCATTTTTTTTGTTTAAATTAGATCATTTTTGTCTCTTCTTTAATTTGTTCAGTTTAATTCTTGGATGGCACTCTTTAAAATTTAACTAAGTTTATATGTATTTAAATATTTTGATCTTCCTTTTTCTTCCATAACTAACTTTTGTATATTTGTTTAAGTTTCCTTTAAAAATGAGTTTCATATCATATATAAATATCAAAAACTCAAGGGCACATAAATAATGCAAACGGTTAAAGTCATGTATTACATGCAGTATTTTGCGAATATGCAGCAATAATACTAATAATAGTTCGTAAATTATCTGTTTTAATTTTCTTTTTCTTCTACTATACATGCATGATGAATGTAGTTTTCTATTTTAATTTTGTACTGTGATTTCAATTAACTCAGTATATACCACTACTGCAATTTTATGTTATGGTTTGTTGGCAGTTTTTTAATCATTGAACCATGCTCTTGACTATTTTATGTAAGTTTGCAACTATAACAACTTGAAAATTATATAGATTTCCTTTTCCTTATTTTGTAAAATAAATATTTTATACTTAACTAATTTAACAATAAGTAACTACATGTAAAACAAACATTTTTTACTTTTTTAGTTAACTAATTCATTGTTAGCATTTTATGAGAGAAAAGATCATGAACTTGAATTCTACAGTAATTCCATTAGCCTGAGTACTAAAGAGTTCAATCATATCTTTTTTATGTGCCCTTGATATTATGAACTTGCATGTAGATCCTCGATTGTGGTTTAATAGAAGAAGGCAGAGATAATAGGAGATGTATTCATCCTAATTTTGTATTATTGCTAAAAGTTTTCAATTGTTCTCTCTTGCTTTTTGTGTTGTTCCTCGCTCCCCTCTGATTTGAACTTCTGTGTTTTTAATTTTAAAGATTTTATTATCAGCTTAGATGATATTGCTCGAGCTGTTCATCGTTCAATTTGTCCCATTGATCTTTGGAGGTGATGTAATTATTGTGCTACTAATAATTGAAATTTTAATTATTATAATCGACAGAGTATGGAAATGACTATAAGATTAGCAAATATATAATTATTTGTTGCACATTAAAGGTACAAATTTGTTGTCTTAACATAGATGTCGACCTAGAAGAAAGAACTTCTTAATCTAAGGTTTAATCACTGCATTATTATTCAACATTGTTGACCAATGATAAATAATTTTACTTCATTAAAACTGTCATTGCAGTGTTTTTTAGTGAGCACAGAAACCGAGTTCATGGTATATAATTTTATCACTGGCTTTGTTGCATATTTTGTTCTTCTTAAACTATGTTTCGTTAATATTATTGTTATTGTTTGTGTTGAAGCTTGATATGTTTTGTTTTATGTTCCTAGTGGGTTAAGTAGGAGATTACAAAAAGAGATATTATATTTGCCATGTGGTTAGATGTAAATTATAGTCTTTTTTAACAAAGGATATTTGCCCTTGCTCTTGGTTTGGATGCCAAGAACTTTGATAAACGTTATTGCTTGGAGAGCCAATAGCACTTCTGTCTTTGCTGCACTATGAAGGTTTTGAATCGTTACTATTGTGTCATATATTCATGCTTTTTGTTTAATTACTCATGTTGCAAATAAAGGAATTTTTTTTTGTTTTTAATTGAAATGATTGGCTGTATTTTTAGTCCAATATAAATTATCTATCACCAATAACTATAGTTTCACCAATTTTTTTCATAGATTCTAATTTTTAGTATTTTTTAATCTCTGAATTAAATTTGAAATTAAAATATTTCAAGAAATTACAATATGAGGGAACCAAAAGCATGAGAGAAATGAGTATTATTAATTTACACGTGATGACCAAAGATAAAGTATGATCATCTATCTATATGTATCTTTTTTTCTTTTTATTATCAATTACTATCGTTAAAGATCAAGAAAAATGAAAGATATTTTATTGAAAGGTGCTTCATTTCGAATTTTACTATTTAAATATCCTCATGCCAACTTAACATTCTTTTTTTTTTTACCAAAGATAGGAGACTCGAATCCGCAACCTCTTAATTGAGTATGGGGAGACTATGTCATTTGAGCTTTAAAAAAAAAAACTTAACATTCCTTATTATATATGGTTTATAATAATTTGAATTAATCCATGATCTAGCTATTTACCTTTTTTTTTGTGATGTGATGTAATTATCTTTCCTTGAATATTTATATTGGGATCCGCCAAAAATAGTGATGAAAGAAATTAAAGAAATGGTTGTCAAACTTTAATTTTAGTATGACTATTAAATTTTGATTTTTTAGATATGAAGTGCCATGTTTAGAGGCTTATATATGATGCCTTTAGGTTCTAATTGCTTTTGCTTGACCCTGTTGACTTAGAAATAATACTTGAAGTCCATCAAATGTTATAGTTAAGTTTAACACTGTCCTTTAACTATACCATATATCTTTTTGTTCTATCTTTGTTTTAGTAGTTTGAAAAGTTTTCTTTCAAATCTTACTGTGTTTTTATGAGATTATCAACCAATGCTCTAAAGGTAAGTGAAAATAATGTGACAGTGATCTTGGAATATGATAATATGGCTGCTTGATTCACGACTCATTTTATTTAGGGACAAGATTTAGGACATATTTATTTGAATTTCAAAAAGTGATATTGGATAGTTTTTAACTCAAGTTATTATGCATTTATGTTCACTTTCAAGATACAGGATTTACAATGTAAATGTCAGAAGTAAATCCCTCTCTTGCTGAGGAGGCACTACAGGAATTCACGAACAAGATAGCCAATCTAAAAATCAAACAAGAAGATTTGAAGTTGAAAGTAAAGCGCAGTATAAAATAGTAGAAAACGATGTTTTTCGAGCAAATTATTTGTTCTAGGAGATGGATTATGCAAACTTGAGTGTTATTGTTGGAAACAAGAGAACTTAAGTGATAAATTATGGACTATACAAAAATCTAAACGTGGTCAAGTTAGTGTTATACAAAATATTTTAACATTTAAAAATATTTTGCTTTTACTATACGTTTCTTTTTCTTATAGTACTTGCTTGAGTTTGTGATAAATATAATATCACCATTTTTAGCATAAATTCAGTATTTTAGTTGATAAAAATTTCAAAAAAAATCTTATTAGTTTATAATTAGCATTGTAAAATGCTGTGAAAGGAGTTGCAATAACTTCTAAGTTTATCGTATACTCAATTTAATTTAGAAATCGAGTTGAAGCAACTAAATAAAATATTTTAGTATGATTAGTTTATATAACTTAAACATAATTCAATATTTTTAAAGCATGTGTATTTATTATTTTCTGTAGTTATGCCATAGTAAAAAATTGTTATAGAGAAATTGTCACAAAAGCTGTATGCATGTGGGAACATAATAACAACTTTATTAGCATATATAAAAAAATTACAAATTTGTAGGTCTATATGGGATGAAGAAACAATTTTTACAATAGTAAAAAAAATGTTTGGATTAAAACATAAATTGATAAACATAATTTTTTTTGCGTTTTATCTGATTCAAAGTGTAGTTAGGATTAAAAGACAATGACTATTACATCAATACAGTAATTATAAAATAAAAAAAAGATTAATACATGCATAAACTTTCATATCCATGCATTATGTATTTAAATTTGTCATGAGGTTAGTTATTTTTTTGAAAAGAAAGAACCTTTTTTGCATCTATTTAAGAGGGTATGGTTTGGAAATGAAGATGGTTGAAGAAGTAAAAATCTTTTGATTTTTTGTTAAAAATTAAATGCACAATGCAATAGTATATTGCTTAACTTACAAACTGATATTGAATATGTATATAAAAATTTATTTATGTTTTTGATATGGAAAAAATGATCCAGCACATATAAACAAGATAACATAGTTGATATATATACATTAGATCATAAATATATAGGTTTAATTATTCTGTTGGTCCTTATAATTTTATAAAATTTTTAATTAGGTCCTTATATTTTTTTTTCTTTAATTTGGTCTCTGCACCAATTTTTTTTTTAATTAGGTCCCTCTTGACAATAATTAGTTTAATTGTATATGACCCAACTAAAAAAATTGGCGTAGCAATCTAAATAAAAAGAAAAAAGTATAGAGATCTAATTAAAAACAAATTTGGTGCAGGAACTTAATTAAAAAGAAAAAAAATATAAAGACCTAATTAAAAATTTTAAAAAATTATAGAGATTAACAGAATAATTAAATTTTTATAAATAAATTATACATAAATACAATAAAATAGATTATGTACATGACCCGGACGTAACCCGGGCTTTACACTAGTATATATAATAGGAGAGTAGTAGATAATTAGATTCTTGACAAGTGGAGCAGCTAAATTTATGACAAGTGTTAAGCTCCAACAATTGACAAGTGGCTCCAAGAAAAGACAATAAAAATTGTAAAAAATAACCTATGTATAATAATTAATAACCGAATATGCAAACATCTTACAAATGCAGCATCATTTCGATTTTCTTTTCAACACTTCGTCGTACCAATTTTGGAAAAAAGGCACCCATTCTTAAAATATTTTCAAATTTTGGAGTTGCCAGGAATTTATAAATAAAAGAAAAATTTTAAATTTAATTTTTTGAATTCAAACCATTCACTCATACTCTCTCTAATTCAGTAGGGCAGCACCATCAATTTCATTGATAAGATCTTGAATCAAAAGCAAAAGCTCTTGAATTTTTTGATAAGATCTCCATCTTCAATACTCTCCAACGGAGGAAAAAATAGAAGCCATCGCAGAGAATATTGCAGCTACTGGATACACCGCCGAAGAAGAAATTCATTGGAAAGAGGGAGAGGAAAAAACTGAAAGAAGAAAAGTAGAGAAGGAGACGCAAAACAGAGAACGTGGGGGAGGAGGGAGCTCCTCTGCTGCCACAACCGCCTGCTGTTCGCCGTGATCACCGTCGGATAGAAAATCCTAAAGAGTTAAGTATTTCATTTTCACACCAATGAATTTTAGAATTTACGTATTATATTTATGCTTTTAATTTTTATTTTTGAATTGTTTTGAGGCTGTGCAGGGGTCTTAATATAATGGTTATTGTATATAGTTTGTTTATAAAAATTAATGTAATCGTCTTTTATTTATTTATTTTTTTAGTTTATGTTATCTTTCTATATCAATTTGCCATTAGATGTACTTTGTGAAATTTACACATTTACTGTCTCTTTTGTCGTTGGTAAGTTGAACTTATAAAAAAAAATATGAAAATAATTTGATAACATATATTTGTATTAAGATATGTGGGGAAATGTATCCTTAGATATAAGTATGTGTATTTGTCTTCTGTTAAGGATTTTATCTTTAGCTTAAATTTTTATTATTAGTTAAAATTAAAAGTTGCTGAAATTTTAGGTTTTGTCATGTAGACGAGTGATAAATTTTTATTTGGTTTGTATTGCCTATCAGATAATGTCCTTAAATGATTCCTATCAAAAATAATTTGATGGACTAGCAAAACATGAACAAATTCTTTTTGAAGAAAGGTGGTATCAGTGGTATAAAAATCTAGAAGGAAAAAAAAGCAACACAATTTTTTATTCCAGAAAATTAAAAATAAATAGTAGTTTAAGTAATCACTAGATATGAATCAGTGACAAGTAATCAAGGAGAGAAGCACGTTGGCAAAAAACTAATTCATGTAAGTCTTAGATCTAATTCATTTATACTAATGTCAACTGAATTAGAAACCAACTTTTTAGTATCTTAATATTTATAGGTTTTACTGAAAATAATATATCTCAAAAATTTAAAAAATTTTAGATCAAACAAATTCATTCAATTCCATATATAAGAAGATAGAAAAAATCATTATTCATCTATCGCTCTTGACTAAATCCTAGCATCAGTCAAACAAATGAAAAAGACTATATGATGGAGTGAACAATAAATTTATAAAACGGCAAACTGGGAAGTTTAGTCTTTACATCAATTATATCTCAGTCTAAATTTATTTGGTGGTGAATGACATATTATAATAAAAAGTAAGATATATTTATGAATTTATTAGTAATAGATATCTAAAAGAAATAATTCAATAATATTATAAATTTTAATATTTGTCCTTCTAACTTCTTCTTTACATATCTTACAAGATATATATTTAAATTTTTATATAAAATAATAATGAAAAATTAAAGAATTGATACATTTTTTAAGAGGAAGGCTAATATTTAAGAAAGAGAACATATAATTTTTACAATATTAACACCTGTAGATAGTTCTTCTACTTTAATGAATCACGAAGAAAGTGAGATATAACCTTCAAAAGTTCAAAAAGTTACATCTGACTTTAACCATAACTTTTTGGAACGAGATCTTGAAAAACGGCTTTAAATTTGGCAATATATCACCCAAACCAGAGAGATGAGATTAGATAAGCTTATCTTAAATGGGGTCCATATCAAAAATATTTTGACAATTATTTTCTATCTGGCTCCCCAAAATTTTGTTTCAAATTCCGCCACTGCATATACATATTGGTTAGATGTATATTTTATATATATTAAAGATTAACTTGGGATAATTATACAAATTGAAATAATAAGTATAGTCTAATAATGTATAAAGAGAAACAATCTCAATAGTTAATTTTATCTTTATATAACAACAAATATATTTACTTACTTATTTTTTTAATTAGTTAAAATGTGTTCTAAAAATTACCATTTGAAAAAAAAAACATTAAACATACAAATTAATAGTAATCACTCTAAATTTTATATACTTATTTTTTGTAATTAATTAAACATTAATAACATTAATATAATAAAAGAATATTAACCACTCAATCTGTACAACGTATAACAAATTTACAATAAATTTTTATTACAATTTTTTTAAATTAAAAATAATAAATATTAATATTAATGAATAAATATCAAGAAATATTTAAAATGGATCAATATTTTACAGGACGTAGGTCAGGTTTTATACTAGTAGTGAATAATAACCAAGGCAAGGGGCAGAAGGAATGAATATATTGATGGAATAAAATGAATTTAAAGTAATTATTTAGAGAAAAATGGTTAAAGTCATGCAAAGTTTATAATTGTTAACATGTTTAGATAAATTTCTTAACGTATTAATATTAATATTTTAAATATTATTTATAGTTGAAAATAAAGAATTTGACATGTTTAGTTAGATTGTTTAACATATCATTATTAACATTTTAAATATTATTTTTACATAAAAAATACTTTAATCAATTTTATGTGAGTATTATTCACGTAATTAGGCGGATAAAAAGAAAGGATAAGATAAGAATTAAGTGGGCTAATGATGCGGATTGAGCAGTTACTTATTCATAGTCACATGTTGTGTGTTGCTCTCTGTATTAATATATCTTCTCTCCATGCTTCTGGCGTGACCCTTCACACATGCATCCCATCCCTTCTCCTTATTTTCAGTTTTCAGTGATGACCTTTTTTTTTTCTACTGGGGATAAGAGCGTTAACAAAAAATATAAAAAGTAGTGATTTTATAAATAAAAATATTATTTATACATTAAAATTAATCACTCTCATTAATGTATTTATATATAAATACATGTATAATTTAATTTATTTTCAATGTGTATTTATATTTTAACATATATTTTATATATAAGCTGATTTTAATGGCTAATTTTAGTATATACATAACATAACTCTTTTATAAATAAACATCTTATTAGCCCATCTAATCATGAAAGAGTATATGTGCTTATTAGAGTGGGACAGGGAGACTAATATTATAAATATAGGGCAATTGCCAAGTTCTTGGGTATATATGAATTATAATATGGAAATGATAAGTACCAGTTAAGTACATAGTGAACATATATAATATAACAACATACAAAGATTATGTCACACACATGCATTTTATAATGGCGTGCAGCAAAATCTTTTCTTATTGAAGAACGTTTAATAATATTTTTTATTTTATAACATACGGAAGCAGCTTAGGTATACTCGCCACCATTGGCAACAATAACGAAAGGTATGAGAAAATATTAAAAAAAAAAATTTTACTTAATTAGTTAATTTATTTAATTTTATGAGCTAATAACTTTAATAAATTCTGGTCAATATGTAACCATAAAAAAGTGAGTAATTTTACTGGATAAAATTTCATATCATTAAAAATATTATTGATGGCTACTTAATAGCTACAAAACACAAAAGTTACTGGCCCCTAGCACTCCTCATATAAGTATTTACAGTAAAATACACATGTATTTATCCCTATAAATGTTGAGAAATGCTATTTGTACACCAAAATCAACCACTAAAATCAGCTATCAATGTATTTGTGTATAAATACATGTGTGGTTTAATTTATTTATAATGTGTATTTATATTTTAACATGTATTTTATACTGATGGCCGACTTTGGTGACTGATTTTGGTGTAACCGTAACATATCCCCTAAATGTTTAACATTATTGTGTTGACTCACGTTATATTATTTAACAATAAATGATATAATATTCAACATAACATCTCAAACATAAAATATTTGCGTAACATTTTTGTAATAATTTTTTGTTTGGTTTTCTTCTTGTTAATGTATATAATATGCTAATGCTACAACATACAAGTGGCAAATATATAAAACATACAGCAATTGCTTCATCAATTTCATGGCTTTCTTCCACCATGACACCAATCATCACTGCTGATTCAATTCCAAGAAATGAGCAACACAACAAGTGGGGGGTACGTTGGGTCCAGCAACATCACCGGCTATCTCTATGGCATAGGAATCTACCTTGGGATCCTCTTTTTTATCACCACCATCACCCTAACCTATTACTTCTGCACCAGACACCATCAGCAACAACTCCCTCGTGCAGCTCCTAATAGGAGACAGAATGCGCTTGAAGTTGGAATAGATGAAGAATCACTTGTGAGTTATCCAAAGTTGTTGTACTCTGAAGCAAAAAAACTGAAGAAGAATGATTCAACTTGTGCATGCTGTTCTATATGCCTTGCAGATTACAAGGGCAGTGATATGCTTAGGGTGTTACCTGATTGTGGCCACCAATTCCATATCAAGTGCATAGATCCATGGCTGAGGCTTCACCCTACTTGTCCACTCTGCAGAGCCTCTCCCATTCCGACGCCTCTTTCAACTCCCTTGCCTCCGAGATTTATCCCTCGGAGATTTATTATCCCTTGCCTCATTCCGCCGAGGTGAATATCCACAGAGATTTATCCGCCGTGGAGCAGATTTCGAGAGCATTTTTTTCCGCGGCCCGTGGGTGGCGGAGAGGGGTACTGATGCCCAGTGTAATCAACGGGACAGGGACGGAATAAAAATTCCTATCCTATGGGTATCCGTTTAATATTCATAAATATAAAGTTACAAAAATAACCTCATTTATATTAGGTTAAAATCTAATCCAAACTCAGTCACTTTTCTCTCTTGCTCTCACACAAATTTCTTTCTCACCCACAATTTCATCACCTCCTTCGATCCTTCTCCATAATAATTCATTTATTATGATGGGATTATATGTTCTGAAGGGATTATATGCTTTGATGAAAATACTCAATTCTTAAGTATTGGTTGGTGGTTCTCTTTATATTTAACTATTTAGACATTTTAGTGATATTGGTGCAACTATAAATTATTATTATTATGATGGTATTTTTGTATCAATTATTTCTACACAGAACAGAATAATAAATTAGCCATTGAATAATTATATAAAATGTAACGTTTATTTTATAAATATACTAGTCACACAGCCATGTAAAAAGAAATTTGATTGAGAAGCAAACTAATGCATTTAGAATGAAAGAAGACCATCAATATAAAAGTAGGTCTACTATAATAACTTGATTGGAGATTGTATTGCTGATTGATTCGATATTTTGTAATTTTTTATTTTTAATTAGGTTTATATAGAAGGTGGTCATAAAAGGAGAAAATTGAATACTTGATCTGTATTAGTTAAAATCTAAATTATGCTTGAAGGGTTTATATTTGAACATAAACAGTTGAATCAATTATATTTATGGCTGGCTAAAGATTTAGGAATTTGAATTATCCAAAACAATTATCTATCAGTCCAACTAAGTAAAACTAATTTTTTTTGCACATACAAAATCAATATTATAAATGTTATATTCAGTGATTTTGAAGAATATTTTGAGATGTTTTTTGTGATTTTGTTTTTATTTTATGACATCGATGCAATATATAATTATCATGGAATGTGATGTAAATTATTTCGTTTAACGTTAGGTTATTTATATAATTATCCTTTATATTCGCTGAGTGTCACTTTCTGTCTTTTAAAATAGCTTCAGGAGATTTTTCTGCCTTTTGTCTCATAACCAGACACGAGACTTTTTTTTTGTCTCGTAACCAGTCAGGAGATATTTTTCAATTTTGTCTCCTTCGCAACAGAAACAGAAATGGAGTAGAAGAGAAAGAGAAAATCACACCAAGAAGTATCCTGGTTCAGCTGCTAAGTGCAATGCAGTCTACATCCAGTTTTCATCACAACAATGATGAAATTTCATTGTAATCAACTGATTACATACACCAATTCTTCCTTAGGAACTACCCATTCTTATCCGGGACAAGTTCAGAATCTATCCCCAAAACTGAACTTGACTTGGTCACCTACCAAGCTTTCAACTGCAAATTGCTAACCCAACTTGTAAGGGAATCCCTACATATATAGTCACTCAATAATAATAATAATAATAATAATAATAATAATAACATTTACTAAAATTATTAAAAATTATTCTACAAAAAAGTCAAAGTTAAAATCATTTGATATTTTTGTATTTAATATAATCAAAAGATGTCCTATTTTAAAAAACATGTTTGTATTAAAAAAAATATTTTAATTTGGATTTCAGAGCATCATTATTGTATTTGAATTCTCTAAATTTTGAATTTTAACTTTAGAGGGTAAAGTGTGATCTCTCATCCTTAAATAATTTTTCTCTCATATTTTTTCTTAGTCCCACCTATGAAATAAATGGTGAGAGATCACACTTTATTCTCTAAAGTGAAAATTCAAAATTTAGAGGATCCAAATTTATCATTATTCACCTTACTTGTTTCTAATGAAGAGAGTGTATTAATATGATAATGTCATTGTCTACATGCAAAAAGCTAAGTTAATAATAATAAAGGTCGACAGATAGTAAAAGTAAAATAGACAAGGGACTATTATGTTTGACAGAAAAAAACGTTAGGGATTGATTCGTATATTAATTTTTTTTGGAGACTAAAATGTCCGTTTTTTAAATTTTTGGGGACTGATCAGTTTTGATTTCATTTTACCATAAAAAAAATAAAAATCTTATAAGAGAAAAAATAACTGAAGCAAAAAATAACACAGGGAATGATATGAAATTGTTCATGATGTTGACCAAAAATTAAGAAAGAAAAAATGAGTTGTGTTTCTATGAGCTATGTTTGTGTGGGTTATAGGTATGGCCATGTGGTAAAGTCCAACAAAAAAAAAATTGTAAACCAATTCATCTAAAAAAATCGATTATTAAATGATTGGTCTAATCAAACTATATTATACCAATCTACAAATACATTTAACTTTGAATCAAAACTAACATTACCAATAATTATTGTACAGCAATCATCCCAACCCTTGATATAGAATCTTTTTACATGGTCTTTTAAGCTCTTAATTATTCTTTTTCCACCAAAGACATTCCCTTAAAACATTAAAACATTCTGGACGACTCGATGCAATTCCTTTTGGATTTCATATATGGAGCATATCGATCGGGAACTTGCTGCATTAATCAATTAATTAATTAATAATATACCAGATGCTTTACATGGCGGCTAACTCAATTAATTATATGTAATCAACAATATACTGGAACATATTGCGCCTGCATAATAGGCTAATAGCACAACGCGATATTCGATGATAAGTGTTGAATTATTGTATGTGTTACATAACATAAGATGCAGAAACTGATTTCAATTGATATTCGTGTCTCTGTGTCTCTATGTCTCTGTCTGTGTTATCTCAGCAACAACACTTTCCGTTCTTGTATGCTGAGTGATTCCAGCAGAAACAAGCAAGCATTAGTTAGTGCTGATCATATGATTTTGAGCACTCTTAGCTGAACGACATCCATGTTAACCTACACATATTGTTGAGTACCGCAGCTTTTTCTGTATATGCTCATGAACTTGGCCACAAATTCTGCACACAAACACCATGTTACTAAAATATTTGTTATCAGGTAAATCAATGTTAGAGAATGATTAGAAATGTTGTTATCTGATCCTTTTACCTTCTAACTTTAGTAAAGCTGTTGTTCCGGGTGGCAGTCTTCTTTCCTGTTAATCATATACAATACATATGTATAGTCTTTAATTTGGTTACTAATTTAAAAGAAAGAAAGGAAAATGGCATGGTCATGCTGGAAGGAGAAACTCACATAATACGCATGCCAATAGTAGACTTCTCTTTTTAAGCTGACCTCAATTCTTTTCAGGAGCTCTTCCACCAATTTCTGCATATTCCAACGAAATTTTCCATTTAAGAAAAGAAAATACTATTTTTGATATATTGAATGGATTCTTATCACACATGCACTGATTCAATTACCTGCAGGATCAGTTTGGGGTGGACAAAATCCAAGAGAAGCATTTGAAATTTTCCTCTTATTGAGAGTAAGCTGATAAAAGTGAATCATAACAAAATTTGAGATTAAATTAATGTTAACTTCGAAATCAACGATATATACATATATAGCAGGAAGCAAGTTAGGCAGAGAATTTCTTGCCGTGAAAATGATGGATCAGCTAGAATCTCTGCAGCTACTTCTATTACCATGTCCTCCCATCCAATTGGAATAGGTTGTTCTTCTGAAAATGGATAGCTACACAGCAGAGTGCACCAATTAGTCTCTGTAGACAAATGTATTAGAAATTCTGATGATAAAAATACTTTTCCTTTTAGGTGTTCTTACTTGTGCGCCTTGCAAGCTTCGAGTGCCATGATAGCTTTCCTCAGGTTTTGCTTTGATTTTATGGCAATCTTTGCGGCAAAATTAAGGGATACATCAATTTCCTCTTTCTTTGCTATATGAATAAGAACTTCAGCAATCTGGCATTGTGTTTGTGTTAGTTAGTTCTTTAAATTTGATTGTTCAATACAAATAAATGGAAGGAGATTTTAACCATTTCCATGAAAGGAATAGTAACAAAAAATTCTTGTAGAAACTAAAAGAACATAAAAGTAGATAGATAATAGTTTGAATTCGATTCAAGTTTAGTTCTTTTGCAGCAAATATAGCAGAGTGTATCATGCATCTTGTCACACTACCTTGCTACAGTATCTATGCATATAAGTAATCAAATCCAAAATTAACTTTTCTATCTTTTCATTGTTTAATGCTTACTTGGTGAGTTTGAGGTGCATCAACTTTGATAATTTTAAAACGGTTTTTAACAGGCTCAACAATGGCTGCATCATCTTCACAGCAGAGAACTAGTTTACATATATCCGAATACCGGTCTATAATCCATTTAATCATGTGCTGGATGTTCTCCACTGCTTTATCAACGCCATAAAGAAGTATTACTGAAATCAAGAGAATCAAACCTTTTTAGCTACACTCACATTAAAGGATGAATCCTTTTAAGATTTCATACATACATGCATTCAGACAACAAACCTTTATAATCAGGCTTGAAATTAACATTGCTGACTTCGGGTGTCATTGCATATATATTGCTAATTTCTTTGATTAATCCCAGCAAAGCATATTTAGCATTTGGTTCCATGCTTACATTGAGCTCCATGTGATGCGCACTAGATGCTATTGAAACACATACTTTGATAGGCCTCTTGTCCTGTTAAAGCAGTTTATTGCCATCAGAACATAGCAATGGACTGAAACTCCATCATTTTGGAACAAGGACCAAGACTGTTTATACTTATCAGTCATCAGATTATATAGCTAAAGTATTTAGAAATCTTTACCTGAATAGGGAAGCTCCTTAACTCATGGGACATCTGCAAAAAGGGCCTGATAAGGTCAGCTTAAGAATGCAAATATATGTATAAGGAAAACTATGGGAAGAAACTCACATTGCAGCATGCATCACCATATATTTCGCGTAGAAGAGCCATTGCTAGTTCTCTTTTCCCAGAACCGGAGGGTCCTTTGAGCAGAATATGAGGGCAAGAGCCCTGAGACACCTTAAATCCAAAGTAGTGTCAAAGTCAGAAACTATACAAAAAAAGGGCAACTGAAAAGTAACTATTTATGAGTGTCTGGAAACTTACTAATTCCTTGAGAAGTTGAGCTTCTTGTTTGTTGCAAATGAAGCCATTAAGTGAAGCAGGTTGGTGCTTATCAGCCCAGAATTGTGGGAGGGTTTCCACCACAATAGCCCTGCCAATGAAAGAAGCCTCAATTGGCCTTTTACGCTCCGGCGATTTCATCGATGTCCTGCAGTTTCCTGTCCTCATGCAAGCAAACCATGATGCATCCTTCTGGCTCTTCTTCCTGTTGGCTGTGAATTTCCTCATGCTATCAGTTGTCTTCACACTACCATCGCTCGTCATACTGCTACCGCCCTTTCTGCTTGTAACAGCTGAACTTGATCTAGACACACCAGATGAGGCGATTCCTCGGATGTTCATGCCATTTCCGTTGCTTTCATCCTCAACGGAAGAAGCAGGGAGACCTCTAATGTGGGGACTCATGGCGGTTCCTGCAGGACTTGGGCTATAATATCCATATTGTTGAAGTTTTTGGGGCAACAGCGAAGATTTCTTGCCCTGCAAGGCACTGCTTTCTCGAGAGAAGAAAAGATCACCCGGTTGAATAGACTCAGTGGTGGAAGTCATTGACTCATCCAAAGTGCTAGGGTCATTGGATAGTTTCACCTCTGCTATGATTTCATTGATCTCTGCCACTGAAGGTGCATTGAGAACCATGCCTCTATGACCTGAAGAACCGTGATGCTTTCTGCTGTAAGGAGACACGGTTCTCCCAACATCTGGTTTTGGCAAAGGGCTTATATTTCTCCTTGTGTTCAAACCTATGTTGCACAAATACGAAACAGTTATAAATACAATATATTATGATAGCAAAACAAATTTAAGAAGCTTGTGATAAGCATACACCTCTTATGGGTGATGGTGGGGGACCGTGATCATCAGTATCATCGCCATCATCATCGCCAGCTACTCGAAGCTTAAAGGGTGACTTGCTATGGTGTTGCCTTCTCCGAGGTTGGCTTGGAACAGAAGCTATTGTTGTGGTGGCTGATGAGGTTTCAGTTTCGAACTTGGAATGGTTGTATTGGTGCCTCCTGTGTAGTGCCAATGGACTCTTGGCAATTAGAGTGAAAGCTTTTGCATCTTCAGGATCCAAAGCAATGTTCTTTCTTTCTCGTTCATGTCTCGGAACCTCTTGCCACTCTGTCTCTGTGTCTGACGGCTCATAACCACTCTTGGTTGAGTGTTTCTGCGATGAAAACCGGTTATTATCCATGGTTGAAAAAATAAAGAAAAAAAGTCAACCTCTCAATACAACTCTGTCACCACTACAATGAATGGTGTTTATAGTTAGAAAGTGAGAAAGAAACTAAGAAGACAAGTTAGTGGCAATGACAGAGAAGGGTATCAATAAAGAAGAAGGGAATCGGGAATAGAAGCGCGATGGTTTCGAAATGTGACCTTATTGGTGACGGTAATAACAAGTGTGTCGGGATATGAAAACTTTTTGTATTGTATAGTAAGAAATGTTTTTGGATCCAGCATAGTTTTAGTTTTATTTTATTGAGAAAGTGTTAGGTCACATTTTCATTAAAATTTAATCAAGATTTAACTATTAAAAAAATATGTAGTTATAATCTTATACTATTAAAATATTAATAATAGTTAGCTGATAACTATAAATTACAAAAAAATCACTTAGATAAAAATGTTTAAAACGTCTTTTTTTAAAGATATTTTTTAAATGTGCTAATTTCCAAGCACTACTGTATTTTATTTACAGCAAAACATTCAAGATAGTTTTCATATCATACAAATTTGTATTATCTAGGGATATGCATAGCCTGGGTGACACCGGATTTGATGTGACTTAGACTCGACCCGAAATATATATCGGGCCTATTTATTAGACCCGAATCCAGCTCTAAACCTGATGAAACGTATACACTTTTGGGTCACGATTATACCGAAAAAAAACCGGATGAAAACCAGGTCGTTACCATTACATTACCTTGATACCTTCTTATAAGCTAGCATGTGAAAATATCCAAATTTTCAAGACTCCAACCATTATTTGACATGGTAAAATTCACTTAGAAAAACATAACAAGAACCAACTCTTCTCTAAATTAAAGCATAACCATAATCAATACTAATATTGTCTAATAACACCAAATATTTAAATCAATACAAATAACACAATATTATGCATTAGTCTAAAATCTTGTGCATTTTAAACATAAAACATTAACTTATAGTCTTATAATAACTAATAACACAAAATATTAAGGTTTACAATACTTAAATTCCACATAAGAATAGCCATCATCCATCACTAATAACACAAAATATTAATTGTGTATGATGATCGGGCCACCAAACCGAGTTTGGGTAACCCGAGCTATGACCCGGACCCAACCTGAAATAATGACCGGGTCTATTTTTGAGACCCTTACCCGACCCTAGACCCGATGAAATCACACTAAATTAACCCCTAAAGTGTTCGGAACCGGGCTGGATCTTCGGGTCGGGCCGGACCATGCACACCCCTAATATTATCTAAAAATTTTAAAAAATTACTTATATCAAAAGCAAAACATCTGAAACCATAATTACTCTTATCAAACATATTAATTTTTTGGAATAAAAATCTGTCCAAGTAAAATGTTCGATCTAGAATTGATTGAGGATAATTTAGGTG
>NC_029789.2:11098021-11101164 GCF_000816755.2 Arachis ipaensis | reverse complement strand
TTATTTATTATTTATTTTCTTTTAAAATTAATAAAAATACTATTTATATATTAAAATTAGCTATTAAATTATTTATTATGTATTTTTATGTATTTCTATATAAATACATATATAATTTAATTTATTTTTAATGTATATTTTATATTTTAATATATATTCTATATTAATAATAATTTTGACGTATCCATAATTGCAAAATTATTTGTGTCACAAGTCACAACGCGAAACAACATAGAACAAAAACTCTTGGTTTGTTTTTCCGAAGCACCTAATAAATGTCGTTGTTTATGATACACATTTAACGCATTAAATTATGTCACTTTGTCCTTTTTACTTCCTTCTAATCCTTTATGCATGGGTTGCTATTTTGTCCTTTTTCGGTTCTGGCTTCGGGGTAGAGAAATTTCGGATGTTGTTGTTTAGGAGCTGCCAGCTTCGGTGACGAAAATAAAAAATTCCTAACATGGTTATCAACGTCCAACAATACTCACGCTTTCGAGAAACTAGCCTAGTGAATTTCACTTGACTAGCATTATTTCTTAGATTAGTTAATAGTTATGCTTTTATACAATTATGTTACTTTTCTTGCTCAAGGTGTCTGGATCGATAACATTGCTCTTCCTTTTTGTCTTGGTTTAATGCCACTAATTAACAAATTTAAATGCACAATGAATCCTGAGACAAGAACAACAATCAATTTATGATATGATTTTGTTATAAATAATTACAACATACAAGAAAAACAGCGACCAACTTGGAGTCCAAAGTCTCAACTAGTTACACATGATAGGCCGCTACAGTAGTTTTATTGCGCTGAGTAGAGTAATTTAAATTTATAGATATGATGCACTCCATGGATTTCAAACAAACTGATTCAAGTAGGTGTCGACAGTGGTGTATTTCACTTCGGGGTATAGTTGAGAAGCTTCCACGCCAAAAGAAGGTTCAATCTCAAAGTTTGTGCAATCTCCCTTAACCAGCGCAGAGTGGGATAATGACAAGAGAAGGCTCACAGGAAAAGGTGACTCTGTACAAATGTACAAAGTTAAAAGAACAAGCATGTACTTCAATATCATAAATGTTAGAAACAAGAGACAAAACTGGAGGAAGGATTTGTGTATATTCAAGTTGTCTGAATGATACAATATAGAAGGGTATTTATAGGGGCTAAGAGAATCGTAATAATAAAGACCTAATATTCTATAATAAATATTCAGATATACTAAATAATTCTAATTGATTCTAATTGATCCTAATTATATTCTAACAATAACCAAGGAGATTTGATGTTGGTTCTTACTAACCTTGGATGTTCTTAATAATTTGATCCTCAGGGATAATATATTTTTTCAAGGTTCTTGCCAATCTTGTTCTCCCACAGCGAAACAATCTCTTGAATGTCAAAACATTAGCAGGGGGCCTTTGACGGTATAAGTCCCTACATCCTCCTCCGCAACATAAACTCCTGAATTAACAAAAAATTAAATATTACATATATAATCATTCATGTACTTTCTTCTACCAATTTAAACTTTTTGGATAAATAATTTCTTGACAACAAATAAATGTGATGAGTAACATTAGTGTTACCTTTGACATTTCCATCTCCCAAAATGGCTACCTTATCTCTGGGAGGAGATGTGACACCTTGCTGTCCAAGAGTACTTAAGAAGTATCCAGCAAAGGCATTGGAAACAACACAAGTATGGGGAATTCCTTCAGCTTCAATCGCCCTTCTGATTTTCGCTTTCCCCGCAAGAGCACTAGCTGCTGGCTCAACCGCGTTATGACGGTCTACATCCAGCCCAAATTCCGATGGCAAAAACCTCTGAAAATAAAAAAGGAAAATAAAAACGCAAATCGAATGGACCCTTACTATCTCCATTATATTAATGTTGTCCATGGTTGATGGATCTAAAAAATTTTGATCCTGGAGTAAAATATATATAACATAATAATAATTTAGGTTTAGCTAATATAAGTTTTAAAGATACATCACAAGCTTATTATTAGTGGAATGTTCTAAATTTTTTTATTTAATAACTACAAAGTAAATACATTAAAAACTTAAATTTTTTGAATTTTTAATAAAAATAATTTAAATTGATTAAATTGACTATTAAGTATCAAAAGTTAAATAAAAAATAATTGTGGAGTCAAATTTTATAATTTAACGAGAATAAATAAATATTATTATGATGTACTATTAAAAAAAAAATTTAAATTGTAACGGGGCACCACTACAATGCATATATAATGCACCTAACCTTGATGTTTCCAGCTTCTTTTATTGCTGATATAATGTTGAGTTGGTCTTCCGTTTGTGCTCCACTTACAGCAGAGATGACAACATCAACTTGCTTCAATGCTTTAACAAGACTTGAATGATCACTTATATCACCCTACAAAATCAGAAACAAAACAAATCAGAACCATTAAACTTGAAGTTACTTTACTTGCTTGAAAATGATAATAGTACTAACATATAGAAAGGTGACTCGGAACTCTTGAAGCTTTGAATAAGGTTGGATTTGTGAGGATGAGAGAGGCTGCTCTCTTTGACAAGAACAAACGTGGGGTGTCCGGCTTTTGCGCTTGCATTAACTATGAATTTTCCGATGTATCCAGTGCCTCCCACAACTAAAACTTTGCTTTTCTGTGCCATGGTGAATGCAGCCAAAATGATAGAAATTTGATTGTGATGATGTCCATTTATATGGCTGTGCTTTCCCAGTTCCCAATCCCCACACGGGACAACAAATTAAAGGCTAATAAAGTTCTTACAGCATAATGAATTTGTTGATTTGTATTACCAATTAAGTGACGTGACGCCATTGCCAATTATATTCGATCACCTCATAATGGTTGATGGTTTTCTGTTTCAAACATTGGCATAAGAAATTCTTGGGACTTGTGGGAAATGCTGATTGGTATGTAAGATCTTTTGTTTATTTTTGTCACCGATATCTGGAACCTTACATTGGAAAAGTCCAGAGTCCAAACCATACCAGTCGACTTTTCTAACAAGTACAACGTTTATTATGTAATATTCGAAGGAAAAATATATGGAACCAAAATGTGACCCGCCAAAAAGTAAACAAAACCGTTTAATTAAAATCACTTTTTCAATAATATATTTGAAA
>NC_029789.2:11093966-11098002 GCF_000816755.2 Arachis ipaensis | reverse complement strand
CATAAATTTCTTCAATTAATAGTTTAACATAAAATTTTAGCTTTTAATAAATGCAAGTTAGACTGCAGAACTATGTTTACTTTTAAAAGGAGAAAAAAAATAGCCAAATAAGAAAATAAAGTTTTCAAGGAAATTAAAAATGCTTTTAAAACTCCTAAGTCCTAACGCTAAACTAAATACACTCATAATCAACCAATAATAAAGTGACAATGAAGTCCAGGTTCAATTTTAAAATAATTTCTGAAATGCATGACGACCCCTCCTTCACCAAGCGGCAACAGCTAATGAGATTAAAAAACAATGAGTCGTAATAGAATGATAAATAAATGAGAGTAAGTTGAAAATAACACACATGTTGCTGTTTATCTATAAAATATTTGTTGGATATAATATAAGGTTACATAATGTTGAAGAACAAGATAAGAACAAAAAAAAAAAAAAAGCAGAACAACAATGCTAGTAGAAAGACCCAAGTCCCTCCACTCTTATTGAGCCTTCTCTGAGTTCTCTCGAGTGTAACAAACATTATTCTCAGACTTTATATTTTAGACAAATTGATTCAAATATTCATCAACAGTGGTGTATTTCACATCAGGGTAAAGTTCATAAGCTTCTACATCTTTAGCAGGGTCAATCTCATACACTGCATCACCCCTTATCTGCTGTGAATGGTACAACGCCAACAGGTAGTTATTTGGGAAAGATGACACTGCACAATTATATTCAATATTGGTTAATCTTATTATCGTACCATACAAAGTTTGAATAGTAGTGCTAGCTAGTTATTACTAACCCTTGATTTGTTCAATAACTTTTTCCTCAGGAACGTAAATCCTCTCAAGGGTCTTGCCAATCTTTTTCTCCCACAATGAAACCACCTCGTTGAAAGTCAAATAATTTTTAGGGAGCCTTATGTGAAAGGCTTTGTTCAAAGTTCTAGAGTCTGCTGCTGCCTTAATTGTATAGGTACCAACATCTGCCTCAGTAATATAAGCACCTGAGACAACCCAAATTAACCATATAATTAGTTACATTATTTAGACTAGGTTAGTTAATGGATGTTACTTTGTTATTGTTTGTTACCTTTGACATTTCCATCTCCTTGAATGTATACTTTATCCCTTGGAGGAACTGTGGTATCAAGCTGTGACAAGTTACGCAAGAAGTAACCGGTGAAGGCGTGACAGCAGAGGTAAGTGTAGGGGATTCCTGCCTCCTCAACTAATCTTCGGATTTTTGCCTTCTCCTCGAAAACTTCCCTAACGGGTTCTAATGCGTCGTGGCGGTCCACATCAAGCCCAAATTCTGATGGGAAGAACCTCTGAAAGCAAGAGCAACAAATTCAGAAAAAAAGTAAACTGAAAAAACCATGACAGAAAAAATTAAGAAACAAAATTAGAGAAACTATATATGCACCTTTACATTTCCAGCTTCTTTGATTGCTGCAATAATCTTCACCTGATCCTCAATAAGTAATCTACCAGCTGCGCAGATCACAACATCAACTTGCTTGATGGCCTTAACCAAACTTGCATGATCATTTATGTCACCCTGCAAGAAGCATGACAACACGTTACAAAAATATTAGAAGTCTCACGTCTCTTAAGGATAAAGTTGATCTCTATACCTCGAGCAGGGTAACGCCGGATTTCTGGTAGCTCTCAAGAAGTTGTTCCTTACTTTCGGGGTTAGCGGCGGTGATGAGGGTAGGTTTAGGAATAGCGGCAGCGTTCTTCCTGACCAAAGCAAAAGTGGGGTGACCTGCTTTAACACTAGCCCAAACTATGTGCCTTCCAATGGCTCCGGTTGGTCCAAGGACCAAAATCTTGGTTTCCTCCGCCATGGATAAAATTCAAATAAAATAAAATAGTAAGATATATTTGCTAAATGAATTCAAAGTAGTTATTTGTGCAAAGCAATGAATGGACTCTGCTCATTACTTATAGACTTCACTGATAGCTACTTTCAACTCCCAACTTGACTGGTCACTAGTGTGGAAATATAGAAATGAAATTTACAAATAAAATAAAATAAAACCATTGAAAATTTGGATTTAGTACTGTTTTGCTGAAGTATCTCATGCATCATATGAAGAAAACAATGTACTATTTTCTTTTTCTCTAACAAGGACTGACTAGGCGGCTTCTCTACTATTCAAACAAAAATAATTGAGTAATTAGATAAATTAATCTTTAGAAAAAAATTAATAAAGTTTTTTAAGAGAGCAGATATTAATATATTCTCTCTTTAAAGTGTAAATTTTTAAAATTTTATTTGTCATTTTATTCAAAACAAATTAGTCTCCAAAATATCTTATAATATATATCTAGCAAATGGTAATCCATGTTATTGAACCATAAATCTTAATTACATTGGTTTTACTTAACACCTAATTAAATGTAAAACTATATGCATTAAATTTTTTCAAGTTTTAGATCATGAATGTTAAAATTAATTATTAATAAAAAATTAAACTCTTTCACATGAAGATGATAACTTAAAAATTTATTAATTTTTATCTATCAAACACAACTTTTTAGTTGACAAAAACTTTGTCTCGCACAATTTTTTTGTATGAAATATTTTTTTAATAAAATAATGTTATTTTGATTATAATTTGGATTAGAGTTGGCAATGGGAAGGGTAGGGTAGGGTTTAGACGCTACCCTAACGAGTTAAAATTTTTTTTAAAATTTTACCCTATCCTATCCGCGGGTTGAGAATCTCTCAACCCTAACCCTACTCGCACCCTAAAGTTCTAAATCCTACCCTACCTGATTCTACCCGCAGAAACAAAAAAAAAATTCAAATAAATATAAAATTCAACCATTCCAAATTTCATACATATTAATAAAATATAAAATAAAAAACTAAGTTCAAATTAAAATTAAAAACAATAAAATCTTAAAGAAATCCAAAATAAAATTACAAATAATATGATCATCAACTAGTTTAGTGATTATTTCAAGTTTTTTATAAGAAGATTGTGAGTACAAGACTCACTTTCTTCATTACATACATAACTTTTACATATATATTATATAATATATTCAAGATACGAGTAGGATAAAGTAGAGTATATCCTAAACCCATACTTTATCTGCCGGCAAATTTACACCCTACCTTATCCTACTCGCAGTGGATATGGTAGACAACCCTATCCGAACGGATTGATCCGAATTGGGTACTCGCGAGTAAGGTATATATTACTAGCCCTATTTGAACACAAATTAACCAAATGCCACATACGAAGTTTTTTGTGTGTGGGGTGAGGTGGGGTTGGGGGACCAAATAAGAAGTCTAAGTCAAGAAAGAATTTTGTTTGGTTGTGCGCATATTTTGCTCGCTACCTCTCCAAAATATTTCGAATCTTCTCTTTTTCTTTTCTTTTTTTTTTTTTTGTTTTTCAGACCATTAGGTAGTAGGTGACACTGTGAGTAGATGGAACACACAATTTTGAACTAGGTGAGCCTCAGTGTTTGTAATTTCATTGGTTTATTAGTACTGTGTTTCTTGCACACTACTGACTACTAATCATACATTCCATCTACTAACCTGCACTCTTCTAGAATGAAGAGTAAAAGTTACATCTCATCTATAGTGATTTATGCATAATTTTGAGTATGTTCAATGTTTCCTTTAGAGTTAGAGTCTCAAATTTCTAAAAGATTTCATTTATGTTTGGAAGAACTCGTGTTTGAGCTAAAACTTATTTTATATAAATTCAATTTTGATCATTATTAGAAAAATGATGTAAAAGATTACATACATTTTTTTTTTTACAAAACGTCAAAAGTTACATACATTAAGTAAAAAGTGATTGACAATTCTAGTGTATCTTCTTCTAAAACGCTACTGAAATTGCCGAAAACTGGCAGGTGAGTCCAAGAGAATGAAAATTTTTTGTTCAAAAGAAGTTCAGAATTCACATTGTTAAGTTTCACCCCTTTTTAGTTTACTTTATTTTTAGGTGGATCTTCTTTTATCGTTTTCTTTCTTTTTTTTATAAAGCATATTTCTTTTCTAAATTTTTTCA
>NC_029789.2:11073333-11093941 GCF_000816755.2 Arachis ipaensis | reverse complement strand
CTAATTCAATCCTAAATTAATCTAAAATAAAACCGGATGTTCTTATATATAATTAATGTGTATAATTTTACAAATTTTATGAAATAAATGATTATAATATTATCTTTAAAGATTAAATTCAATAAACATTGTATAGTATTTATACTAAAATAATTATTCTATAAATAATACTATATAATAAAAATATTAATTAAAATATAAAAATATAGAATATTTATCCATTTTGATCTTTAAAGAATTTCGAACCAGACACTTTAATCTCTAACTAAAAGTAATTACTCAATTGGTCTCTGGTGCATGAAATTGACTCCGCAATATTAGCACAGATAGACCGGCAAACCAGGTCGTCCAAGTAATACCTCAGGTGAGTGAGGGTCGATCCCACGAGAATTGTTGGTTTGAACAAGCAATGGCTACCTTGTAGATCTTAGTCAGGCGATTCGAAAAATGATAGTTGTTGTGAAAAACGCATAAAACAGATAAATAAATAAAACGTTACTAGAAAGATGTGAAATCAGTGATGAGAGAACGGTTGAGACTTCGGAGATGCTTCTTCCTTCTGGATCAACTTTTCTCACCTTCTACTCCAACTTTTGATGATTCATTCCATGGCAGGCTGTAAATGATTAACGCCGGGTCAGCGGTCATTAATCTTCTCTGCTTCAGATCAAACGCCGGGTCAGCGGTAATCCAATCTGAACGGGGTGAAGCTCTAGTAGTCTATTCCCTTGGTGATCCTACTCAAAGCGCCACAGACAAGGTCGGATCTTCCAGATCAGAGAATGCTGCATCCTTGGATTTTAGCCTATACCACAAAGGTCCTAATCGCCCCGTACCTCGGGTGCACTGATGTCTCCAAGTACCCAAGAAAGTCGTGGATTAGCCGTCTAAGATATGTATAATCAAGCTTGTGGTTCAGTACTATCCCGTCAAGGACTCGCAAGAACCCATGTGAAATAAGGATGATGGTCAAGAGGGATGACGGTCAAGTTACACTCCCAATTCATTAGGATGAAGAACGAAGATACATCTTAGAATGGAATCAAGCATAGATTGAAATAGAATAGTGATATTATTAATCCATAATAATCAGCAGAGCTCCTAACCTTAACCTAGGATGTTAGTGACTCATAGCTTACAAAAGTGTAATGTTCGAAAGTAAAGTGGGGGAAGAAGATAAGGTAAAATTCTGAACAAGGATGATCCTTGCTCTATATATAGTAATCTGATAACTAAGAATTACAGAAATAAGATAAATTAGTCTTGTAGTGCGAAAATCCACTTTTCGGGCCCACTTGGTGAGTGTTTGGGCTGAGCTTGAGTGAAGCCACGAGTTGGTACTCCCTCTAGGCCATTGGACGCCAGCTTTGGACTCCTGAATGGGCATTGGACGCCAGCTTTAGACTCCTGAATGGGCGTTGGACGCCAGCTGCTCCCTTTTGGGCGTTGGATGCCAGGAATGGGGTTGGTAGCTGGCGTTGAATGCCAGTTTTGGGCCTTCATTTCCAAAGCAAAGTATAGATAATTATATATTTCTGAAAAGTCCTGGATGTTAGCTTTCCATAGCCATTAAGAGTGCCTCATTTGGATCTCTGTAGCTCCAAAACTGCTCCTTCGAGTGCATGGAGGTCAGAATCTAACAGCATCTGTAGTCCTTTCTCTGTCTCTTAATCAGACTTTGCCAAAACTCCTCAATTTCAGTAAAAAAATATCTGAAATTATCATAAAATACACAAATTCAAAGTAGAATCCAAAAATATGAATTTTGCACTAAAACCTATGAAAATATAATAAAACTTAAACAAAACATAATAAAAACTATATGAAAATGATGCCAAAAAGCGTATAAAATATCCGCTCATCAGAATACCAAACTTAAACTGTTGGTTGTCCCCAAGCAACTAAAAACAAAGTAGGATTAAAAAGAAGAGAAGGATACAATAAATTTCAGAGTTTTCAATGAGGCTCAGTTTCAATTAGATGAGCGGGACTAGTAGCTATTCACTTCTGAATAGTTTTGGCATCTCACTTTCCTTTGAAGCTCAGAATAATTGGCATCTTTAGGAACTTAGAATCCAGATAATACTATTGATTCTCCTAGTTAAGTTCTTTTTTATTCTTGAACACAACTTTTTTAGAGTCTTGGCTGTGAGCCTAAGCGCTTTGTTTTCCAGTATTACCACCGGATACATAAACGCCACAGACATTTAACTGGGTGAACCCTTTCGGATTGTAATTCAGCTTTGCTAGAATCCCCAGCCAGTGGTGTTTAGAGTTCTTAAGCACACTCTTTGCTTTGGATCTTGACTTTAACTGCTCAGTCTCAAACTTTTCACTTGACACCTTCGCACCACAAGTATATAGTTAAGGAAGCAGCTCATTTGAACTGTTTAGGCTAAGATTTTGTTTCTTTTAGGCCCTCTTAACTATTGATGCTCAAAACATTGGATTCTTGCTCTTGCCTTTTAGTTTAAAGAGCTATTGCCTTTTTGCTCTTACCTTTTGGTTTAAAGAGCTATTGGCTTTTTCTTTTTCTTGCTTTCTCTCTCTTTTTTTTTTTTCGCATAACTTTCTTTTTCTTTCTTTTTTTTATTGCTATTTTTTCTTGCTTCAAGGATCAATTTTTGAATTTTTCATATTACCAACAATACTTCTCTTTTTTTTATCATTCTTTCAAGAGCCAACATTCTTAACTCCAATATCAAATATGCATTGTTTATTCATGCATTCAGAAAGTAAAAGCAATGCCACCACATCAACATAATTGAACTATTCTTATTATATAACTTGAAATTCAAGTATCTCCCTATTCTTTTTCAATTAAAATTTTCTTTCAAGCAAGGTGAGAGATATATGTAATATTTCATAGCTTTAAGGCATAAAATAAAGATGATCATGCACTAGAAACAGACAATAAGATAAAATACATAGAAAAATAGAAAAATAACATAGGCAACAAGGGATTACGGGAATGGGTCCACCTTAGTGACGGTGGCTACTACTCCCTCTTTAGAATCCAATTGAGCTCTTGATGTCTTCTATGTCACGCCCTTGTCTATGTTGTTCTTCCCTCGTGGCTCTTTGATCTTCTCTTATTTCATAGAGGATGGTGGAATACTCTTGATGTCCCATCCTCAGCTGATCCATGTTGGAGCTTAATTCTCCTAGAGAAGTATTCAATTGGTTCCAATAGCCTTGGGGAGGAAAATGCATCCCTTGAGACATCTCAGGGATTTCTTGTTGAGGCAGCTGCACATGCTCTTGTTGATGTGCATGTGTAGGCTCTCTAGTTTACTCCATCCTTCTTTTAGTGATGGGCTTGTCCTCCTCAATGGGATGTCTCCTTCTAAAAAAATTCCAGTTGAATTGCATAAGTGACAGATAAGGTGGGAAAATGCCAACCTTGCTAAGGTGGAAGGCTTTTCAGCTTTCTTGTACAATTCTTGAGGTATTACCTCATGTACCTCCACCTCACTTCCAATCATGATGCAATGAATGATGATGGCTCTGTCAATGGTCACTTTTGACCGATTGCTAGTAGGGGATAATGGAGCGTTGGATGAATTTCAACCATCCTCTAGCTACGGGCTTGAGGTCAAGCCTTCTTAGTTGGACAGGTTTGCCTTGAGCATCCCTCTTCTACTGAGCACCTTCCACACAAATATCTGAAAGGACTTGGTCCAGCCTTTGATCAAAATTGACTCTTCTAGTGTAAGGATGTAGGTCTCCTTGCATCACTGGCAAATGGAGCGCCAACTTTACACTTTCTGGGCCGAAATCCAAGGGTCGCCCTCAGACTATGGTGCTCCAATTTTTGGGATGTGGATTTACACTAGTGTCATGGTTTTTAGTGACACATGCATTAGCATAGAACTCTTGCACCATCAAGATTCCAACTTCTGAGATAGGATTGGTTAGGACTTCCCAACTTCTCCGGATTTCTCGTCGGATCTCCGGGTACTCATTCTTTTTTAGCCTAAAGGGGACTTCAGGAATCACCCTCTTCTTTGCCACTACTTCATAGAAGTGGTCTTGATGAGCTTTGGTGATGAATCTCTCCATCTCCCAAGGTTCAGAAGTGGAAGCAACATGTAACACCCTTACTTTTAACACCTCATGATCGTACTAAAACCTCAGGTGTTACCTACCTCTAATCTGTTAATTTAATATTATAATTATTTAATATTGAGTCATCGCGAATATAAACCGAATTCTTAGTTACGAAGTTGAAAAAAAATCTTTACTTAAAAATTCACTTAATCACATAATTATTTTCACATAATAAATACATAAGCTTAATCAAAACTTCTGAAATACGAATCCTGCCCCTCTAAAATTCTCAAAATGACAAGTGACGAGGGGTAAAATAAAATCTAAGACTAAATCACATATAGAAAATGAAAACATAGATATACATAAGGTCCCATAATTCGGTCGCGGCTTCGTGCTAAGCTTCCTGAACCTGTCACTGAAAAAAAATCCTGTAGATGAGTGAGAACATCGTCCTCGAAAGGGTTCTCAATAGAGGGTTTAAGAATTGTTTTAAGAATATATATATAAAGAGAAGAATTAGTTTCATGGAAGTGATTATCATTCGTACTGTGAACCTTTTAAAAACCAATGGATAATCATCCAAAAACCTTTTCAAAAGAACAATATTTAATTTTCCAGAAACCATAACCTTTCTTTTCTTATAAGAAAATCTTAATCAGTTTCCTAGATTGTATGAATGACCAACCCGTCCAAACATAGGTTCATTAAGTCTATGCTGAACCAGCTTGATTTTTCATACTTTACTAATACTTCAACCAGAGACCAATCACAAAATCAATCAACACTATCAACAGTTCAGTACCAAAACTCAGACAACAAAAGTACCATACCAGAGCAAACACAGGCAAAACAGACAAGGAAAGCACAGATATAGGCACCAGTTACAGCAGATAGTTCAAATAGCAGATAATAACAGTTAAGTAATTAGGCAAACCAAAACAAATTCAAACCCAAACAAAGCATACAAATGCACATGATGCATGTCTGTCCTATGGCTAATGAGCTCATCTTTCGGTTATACAGCCAACCCGACACGTCCTGGTAACTAACCATTGGACAGTCCCCCGATGCGCATTCCCATGAGTCTATGCATAGCTTTTTCTTATATATATATCAAATCGCTCAATGGGAGTACCATTCCTGGGAATTTATAAGTGCCCGGTCACCCTTACGTCGTAGAGTCAACAAAGTATCGAGTCTCAACCTGGAACACGTGGTGGCAAGCCACGGTACTTTACCCAGGAAAACTCGTATATCAGATAATTCAAATAAATAATCCATATGAATATTTCAATCATAATTCATCAATATCCACATCATCCTTCATTCACATTCAATCATCATCGTTTCTCCCATTGCATCCATCAATAATTTGAAACTCAAACGTCATCATTTTCTAAATAACTCAAAACCAAGCCTTATAACGCTTAATTCCAAATCTTTTTAAATAACCATCCAAATAAAAACTCCAATTTTTTATAAAATTTTGGTAGCATCTCCTCTAAAACTCAGACTCTGCCACCCTTTTTGGGTCCCATCCAAACATTCCTCAAACTCCTTTAAATCCTTTCCAAAACCCAACCAATTTTAATATCTCAAATTATTTTCAATTCTCAAAAAATATTTTCGATAAATCAACAATCTAAATCCAATATGTCTCAAATCCTTTTCAATAAATCAAACTCATTTCCAATATCAAAATATTTCCAAATCTCAAGAAAATCAATTCGGCAATCGCCAATTTAACAGAAATCAATTAATAACCCAAATTATTCAATCTTCTCAACAATCAATAATTCAACTGTACATACAATTACAATCGACCAAAGTAACTCAAACCAATTCATAGGACTTACGAAATCTCAAAAGTATACATTTTGCATTAATATCGATTTATAACAATTCTCAGAAATCAAATGAGTTAAGGAAAGCGCCCCTACTTCAGTTAGTCAAAACTATAAACCAAACATGTTAACTGAACTCTTTTCCCCTCGGCCCAACATCGGTGATAGCCGCAACCACAGCTCCACGGTATCCGCACCCACAGCAGTAACTTAAATTCACCAACGTGCGGTAACTGGATCTTGATTCTATTGCATTAACGTCGCAAGAATCTTAACAACATATAATAGAACAGCGACTGACAAAGTTTGAACTGAATCAAGGAATAGCTTACTGTACTAAAGAGGTGCGACTAAATCGAGCAGCCACAACGACTACACTCGCTGCAACAACGGAACGGCTCAGAGCAAGGGGGCAGCAGCGAGATGGTGGCTCTGATGGTGGCGTACGACAGAGCAACTTACGATAAACAATCCCTGGCACAAACAATCTCAACAACAACTCTTATAGTAACTAGGATTTTGACCGACAATGAGGAAAAACCAGAACAGGTCTAAAGCTTACCAAAGAGATGGCGGCTCCAACGGTGGCAAAACGGCGACGGAGTACAGCTCCTTGAACGGCAGGAGAAGAGGCTCACAGCGGCAGTGACAAGTCGTGATGAGGGTGACGATGGCAGGCTCGCAGTAGACGCGACGCCTCTCCCTCTCTCCAGCTGGTTCTCCCTCAGCGTGGTGCTCTCCCTCTCGATGGCGATGCACACCTGCGGCTCCATGGATGGTGATGGAGCTTCGGCGGCACAACCCCCAACTGTGTGTGTGTTAAACGTTAATGTGGGTGTGTGCTGTGAGGAAGAAGAAAGGGGATAGGCGGTTAGGGTTAGAGAAATTAGGGTTAGGGTTGTGTTTTTGGGATTTAGGGTTTTGATTTGGGAATTAGGATTTTGTGATAAAATTTGGGGATTTTGGGTTAATCTGAAATCAATTTGCTAAACTTTATTATTTAAATATAGAAAATAATTCGATAATTATAAAATCAGATAAAACCTTAAATTACTTTAAACTTAATCAATCAAAATTTGCTTTAATTATCTTTAATAAAATAATTTCTGAGGTTAAGATACTTAATAAATAAATAAATCAAAATTAGTTCTTAATAAGATTTTCTAAAATTTCTGGGTCTTACACAATAGCTTTTCCTTTCCTCTTTCTAGAGGATTCTCCAACTTTGGGTGCCATAAGTGTGAATGAAAAGCAAAAAGTAAGGCTTTTCCAACACCAAACTTAAAAGCTTTACTCGTCCTAGAGTAAAATATAAACAAAAGGAAAGAAAAGAGTAGAAGAAGAAGAGAATAGAGTGGAGAAAGAGGGAGAGAGGGTTCGGCCAAGTGGGGGCTTATGTATATGAATTGTGTGTTGAAAGGGTTGGAAGAAGGGGTATTTATAAGGGTCGGATGGGGTAGGGTTTGAATGTGAGGGGGAACTGGGTGGAAAATTTTGAATTTGAAGTGGGTGGGGGTTGGTGGGAGTTATGATGGTTTTGGGAAGAGATATGGATGTGATTGGGTTAGGGTTTATAGGAAAGAGTATGTGGGGAAGAGTGAAAATAAGAGAGAGAAGAAGGTAGGGTAAGTGGAGATTCTGTGGGACCCACTAATCCTGAGGGGTTAGGAAATTCTAGTTCCTTGCCCCCTTGTGGGCGTTAAACTCCCAGCTCCTGCTCTTGGCTGGTGTTCAACGCCAGCTCTATGCTCCGTTTCGGGCGTTGAATGCCCATTGGGGTGCTCCTCCTTGGCATTCAACGCCAGGTCTCTATCTCTTGGCTGGCGTTCAAGGCCAGCAATATGCTCCCTGGCTGGTGTTCAAAGCCAACAATGTGCTCCCTGACTGGCTTCAACACTAGCAAGGTCTCTGCTCCAGCGTGTTCTGTTTCTAGCTCTGACTATTTATGTTTCTGTTCTAATTACTGCACATGATCATAAACTTAAACAAATATGAAAATTAAACTGATATAACTAAAATAAACTTAATGAAAAACAGAAATAACTTTAATTATGGTTGGGTTGCGTCCCAACAAGCGCTTCTTTAATGTCAATAGCTTGACGGTTAGCTCCTTACGGGGATGGATAGGGGCTCAAAATTTTTCCCCTTATAGTGAACTTCTTACCTGTGCTCTCATAGATGAGCTCCACATGCTTTAGAGACAGAATCTTATTCACTGTATGTGGAATGACTGGTTGTAAGTGAAGACAACTCTCATGCCATGTGAGAGGCCTTCAGTGGGATCTTTTTGTCCTTCCATCCTTTAGGTACTTTCTTCTTAGTACCTTTATTCTCAGTGTTTGATGATGGCTTCCCAACACTAAACTTAGAATTGGTGTTTGGGGGTTCTGTATAACTCCGCACTGAGAGAGAGGGTTTGAACACTAGGTTTTGCACAACTGTCTCTCTTTTGTTAGAGGAAGAGTTAGGGTTAGGCATCTTGAACAAGATGTGGTCCTCCCACAACTGTAGAATCATCTCTCCCATTGCCACATCAATGATGGCATTGGCAGTGGCTAGGAAGGGTCTTCCAAGGATGATGGATTCATCCTCTTCCTCCCCAGTATCCAAGATTATGAAATCTGCAGGGATGTAAAGGTTCTCAACCTTTACTAAGACATCCTCTACACGACCATAGGCTTTTTTCATTGACTTGTCTATCATCTCTAGTGAGATTCTTGCAGCTTGTACCTCAAAGATTCCCAACTTCTCCATTACAAAGAGTGGCATAAGGTTTTTGCTTGACCCTAGGTCACACAGAGCCTTTTCAAAGGTGATTGTGCCTATAGTGCAAGAAATTAGGAAGCGTTCGGGATTCGACAGCTTCTAAGGTAGTTTCTGCTGAACTAAGGCATTGAGCTCCTGAGTGAAAGTGAGAGAGAGAAGAAGGTAGGGGTAGGTAGAGATTTTGTGGGACCCACTGGTCTTGGAAGGCTAGGGAATTCAAATTTCCTGCCCCTTTGTGGGCGTTGAACGCCCAACTCCTACTCTTGGCTAGCGTTCAATGCCAGCTTTATGCTCCTCATAGGCGTTGAACGCCCATAGGGGATTTCATTCCTGGCGTTCAACGCCAGGTCTCTGCTTCCTGGCTCGTGTTCAACGCCAGCAATGCTGCTCTGCTTGGGCGTTGAACGCCCAGTAAGGACTTCCTTACTAGCATTCAACGCCAGATTTGGTTGCTCTTCATGGGTGTTGAACGCCCATTCTGGCCCCCTTGTCTGCATTTAACGCCAGCAAGGTACCTGCTCCAGGGTGTTCTGTTTCCAGTTCTGACGGTCTCTATTTCTATTCTAACTACTACATATGATCATAAACTTAAAGAAATAATTATGTAAAATAAACTTAAAGAAAAACAGAAATAACTATGGTTGGGTTGCCTCCCAACAAGCTCTTCTTTAACGTCACTAGCTTGACAGATAGCTCCTTACAAAGACTTACAATGAACTTCTTGCCTGTGCTCTCATGGATGAGCTCTATATGCTCTAGAGACAAGATTTTATTCACTGTGTGTAGAATGACTGGGTTGTCAGTGAAGACAACTCTCATGTCACGTGAGAAGCCTTCAGTGGGGATCATTTTGTCCCTCCATCCTTTAGGTACTTTCTTCTTAGTACCTTTATTCTTAGTGTTTGATGATGATTTTCCATCACCAAACTTAGAATTGGTGTCTGGGGGCTCTGTATAGCTTTGGACTGAGAGAGAAGGTTGGAACACTAAGTGTTGCACAACTGTCTCTCTTTTGTCAGAGGGAGAGTTGGGGTTAGGCATCTTGGATAAGATGTGGTCCTCCCATAATTGTAGAATCAGCTCTCCCTTTGCTACATCAATGATGGCATTGGCAGTGGCTAGGAAAGGTCTTCTAAGGATGATGGATTCATCCTTGTCCTCCCCAGTATCTAAGATTACGAAATCTGCAGGGATGTAAAGGTCCTCAACCTTTACTAAGACATCCTCTACCAGACCATATGCCTTTTTCATTGACTTTTCTGCCATCTCTAGTGAGATTCTTGCAGCTTGTACCTCAAAGATTTCTAACCTCTCCATTACAGAGAGTGGCATGAGGTTTATGCTTGACCCCAGGTCACACAGAGCCTTCTCAAATGTAATGTTGCCTATGGTGCAAGGAATTAGGAAGCGTTCGGGATCCGACAGTTTCTGAGGTAGTTTCTATTGAACCAATGCATTGAGTTTCTTGGTGAGCACTTGGGGTTCTTCCTCCAATGTCTCTGTTCCAAATAACTTGGCATTTAGCTTCATAAGGACTCCTAGGTACCGAACAACTTGCTCAGAGGAGGAGTGATCCTCATAATCCATGAAGTCTCAGAGATTCTCTTGCTCAGTTGACCAACTTGTACCTCCAGATTTCTGATGGAGGACCTAGTTTCTGTTATGAAACTATGAGTCGTCTTAGAGAGTTCAGAGACTATGGTTGCTAAGTCAGAAAGGCTCTGCTCAGAAGTCTCCATGTTTTGCTGAGTAGAAGGGAATTGCTTATTATTAAACCTTTTCTGGTTTCTTCCACCTTGATTATTGTTGAAGCCTTGTTGAGGCTTCTGTTGATCTCAACATAAAAGGTTAGGATGATTTCTCCATGAAGGGTTATAGGTGTTTCTATAGGGTTCTCCCATGTAATTCACCTCTTCCATCATGGGTTGATTTGGATCATAGGCATCTCCATCATAGGAGGTGTCTTGAGTGCTACTAGCTACAGTTTGCATTCCAGTCAAATGCTGAGAGATCATATTGACCTGTTGGGTCAAGATCTTGTTCTGAGCCAATATGACATTCAGAGTGTCAACCTCCAAAACTCTTTTTTTCTGAAATACCCCATTGTTCACAGGGTTTCTCTCAGAAGTGTACATGAATTAGTTGTTTGCAACCATTTCAATGAGTTCCTGTGCCTCTTCAGGCGTTTTCTTCAGGTGGAGTGACCCACCAACAGAATGGTCCAATGAATTGGTTGTGTTTGATGATGATTTCCCATCACCAAACTTAGAATTGGTGTCTGAGGGCTCTATATAGCTTTGCACTGAGAGAGAAGGTTGGAACACTAAGTGTTGCACAACTGTCTCTCTTTTGTCAGAGGGAGAGTTGGGGTTAGGCATCTTGAATAAGATGTGGTCCTCCCATAATTGTAGAATCAGCTCTCCCTTTGCTACATCAATGATGGCATTGGCAGTGGCTAGGAAAGGTCTTCCAAGGATGATGGATTCATCCTTGTCCTCCCCAGTATCTAAGATTATGAAATTTGCAGGGATGTAAAGGTCCTCAACCTTGACTAAGACATCCTCTACCAGACCATATGCCTTTTGCATTGACTTTTCTGCCATCTCTAGTGAGATTCTTGCAACTTGTACCTCAAAAATTTCCAACCTCTCCATTACAGAGAGTGGCATGAGGTTTATGCTTGACCCTAGGTCACACAGAGCCTTCTCAAAGGTAATGTTGCCTATGGTGCAAGGAATTAGGAAGCGTCCGGGATCCGACAGTTTCTGAGATAGTTTCTATTGAACCAATGCATTGAGTTCCTTGGTGAGCACTTGGGGTTCTTCCTCCAATGTCTCTGTTCCAAATAACTTGGCATTTAGCTTCATGAGGACTCCTAGGTACCGAGCAACTTGCTCGGAGGAGGAGTGATCCTCATAATCATAGTTATCATAACCGAACCGGTGATCGAACCGGTCAGGCTATTGGGTCACTGGGTTACTGGTTCAACCGGTGGGTCACTGGTCGAACCAGTTAACCCGAAAAAATAAATTGTGATTAATAATTTTTTTGTTTATCTTTTTAATGTGTATATATTTAATAAAATTTATAATTAAATAAAATATAATTGATTTAAAAATGAGTGGCTTTAAAATTAAAATAAATAAAATAAAAACTTGGTATATGTATTATAATATGTGTATATATTAATAAGTGTCTCAGCTTGGTGGTATAACCTTCCTCCTTACATCTTTGAGTAGAGGAGCTCGAATCTTGGCTTAGCCATTTTGGAAAATTTTCCAAAAATTCACAAGGTTTGACACATGGCAGCACTGGAGAGCATATGGAGTATGGTGTTCTTCCACAACGCTAGTGCGTCATAGGCTCTCCTTCAGACCCGACCGGTTCGGTTCGGTCTAATTTTCACCAAATTTGACCGGTTTTTACCGGTTCATATCGGGTTTGACCGGTTAAATGTCTTAAGCGGTCCGAAGGTTGGACCGGACCGGTATTGGGTCCGATTTATCAATTTTTCGATCGAACCGGCCGGTCCGGTCTAGTTTTGATAACTATGCTCATAATCCATGATTTGCAACAAGGCATTCAATGGGAGGTCTCAGGGATTCTCTTGCTCAGTTGACCAACTTGTACCTCCAGATTTCTGATGGAGGACCTAGTTTCTGTTATGAAACTATGAGTGGTCTTAGAGAGTTCAGAGACTATGGTTGCTAAGTCAGAAAGGCTCTGCTCAGAAGTCTCCATGTTTTGCTGAGAAGAAGGAAATTGTTTATTATTAAACCTTTTCTGGTTTCTTCCACCTTGATTATTGTTGAAGCCTTGTTGAGGCTTCTGTTGATCTCAACATAAAAGGTTAGGATGATTTCTCCATGAAGGGTTATAGGTGTTTCTATAGGGTTCTCCCATGTAATTCACCTCTTCTATCATGGGTTGATCTGGATCATAGGCATCTCCATTATAGGAGGTGTCTTGAGTGCTACTAGCTACAGTTTGCATTCCAGTCAAATACTGAGAGATCATATTGACCTGTTGGGTCAAGATCTTGTTCTGAGCCAATATGACATTCAGAGTGTCAACCTCCAAAACTCCTTTTTTCTGAAATACCCCATTGTTCACAGGGTTTCTCTCAGAAGTGTACATGAATTGGTTGTTTGCAACCATTTCAATGAGTTCCTGTGCCTCTTCAGGCGTTTTCTTCAGGTGGAGTGACCCACCAGCAGAATGGTCCAATGATGTTTTGGACATCTCAGATAGACCATCATAGAAAATACATAGGATAGTCCATTATGAGAGCATGTCAGGAGGACATCTCCTGATCAGTTGCTTGTATCTTTTCCAAGCTTCATAGAGGGATTTACCCTCTTTTTGTCTGAAAGTTTGTACTTCCACCCTGAGCTTGCTCATCTTTTGAGGTGGAAAGAACTTGGCCAAGAAAGCATTGACTAACTTTTTCCAAGAGTCTAGGCCTTCCTTAGGTTGAGAATCTAACCACATCCTAGCTTTGTCTCTAACAGTGCTCATCTTTTGAGGTGGAAAGAACTTGGCCAAGAAAGCATTGACCAACTTTTTCCAAGAGTCTAGGCCATCCTTAGGTTGAGAATCCAACCACATCCTAGCTCTGTCTCTAACAGCAAAGGGGAAAAGTATAAGCCTGTAGACCTCAGGATCTACTCCATTGGTCTTAACAGTATCACAGATTTTCAAGAATTCAGATAGGAATTGATGTGGATCTTCTAGTGAAAGTCCATGGAATTTAAAATTCTGTTGTATTAGAGATACTAATTGAGGCTTAAGCTCAAAGTTGTTTGCTCTAATGACAGGTATGGAGATACTTCTTCCATAGAAGTCAGAAGTGGGTGCAGTGAAGTCACCAAGAACCTTTCTTGCATCTCCTCCATTATTCTGATCGGCTGCCATGTTTGTATTTTTAGTTTCTTGTTCAAAAAGTTTTGTGAGGTTTTCTCCGGAGTGTTGTGCTTTAACTTGTTGTAAATGCTTCCTTAGTGTCCTCTCAGGTTCAGGATTAGGATCAAAGAGAGGTTCTTTATCTCTGTTCCTGCTCATAAACAAGAAAAAGAAAAACAAGAAAGACAGGGAATGGGAGTTTCTATGTCAAAGTATAGAGAACTTTCTATGAGATGTGAAGAAGAAAGAATAATGAAGATAGGAAAATGGGAAGAAGAATTCGAATAGAGGGGTAGAAGAATTTGAAAAAGAAGTAAAAAGGAGAATTAGAAGTAAAATATTTTTGTTTTTTTTTTGTTTTTTTATTTATTTATTGAATTCGAAAAACAAGAAGGAAATTAAAAGCTAATTAAATAAAAATATTTGAAAATTAAAAGGTGGTTTTCGAAAAAGAAGAAAGAGAGAGATGTAAGAAGTTTTCGAAAATAGAAGAGAAAGGAATTAGTTAGAAAGTTTTGAAAAAGATAGAAAGAGAAAAGAGAGTAAGAGATATCAAACTTTTAAAATTAAAGTAAGATAAAACAAATAATTAATTAAGAAAGATTTGAAAATAAGATAAGATAGGAGATTTGAAAAAGATTTGATTTTGAATTTTGAAATTGAAACAAGATAAGATAAAGATTTGAAAATAAGTTGGAAAGATAAGTTATGGTAAAAATTTGAAAAAGATTTGAATTAAAATTTAAAATTAAGATAAGATACGATAATGATTTGAAATTTAAAGAAAGATAAACCAAAGATAAGATAAAGATTTGAAAAAGTTTTGAATTTTAAAATTTTAAAAGAAAGATAAGTAAAAAAATTTTAATCAAGATTTAAAAAAAAGCAAGATTTTTGAAATTTTTGAATAAAGATAAAAAAGATATTTTTTTATTTTTTCAAATAAATGAAGAAAGAGAAAAAACAACCAAAAGACACCAAACTTAAAATTTTTAGATTAAAGGATACTAATTTTCGAAAATTAAAAAGAAAAACACCAAAAGATACCAAACTTAAAAATTTTAAGATCAAACAAAGAAGAAAAACAAGAACAACTTGAATACTAAGAAGAACACTCAAGAATAAATTGAAAATTTAAAGAAAAGATAAACACACAAGGGACACCAAACTTAAAAATTGACACTAGACTCAAACAAAAAGACACAATTTTCGAAAAAAAATTTGAAAAAAGAAAACAAGAAAGTTCGAACTTTTAACAAGAACAAGAACAAAAGACTCACATAAAAGACACAGATTAATAAAGAAAAGAAAAGGATTTGAAAATTTTTTGAAAAGAAAACAAAAGACACAAAACAAAATAGTAAAAAGCACCTAATCTAAGCAAAAAGATAATCTGGTAGTTTGTCAAACTCGAACAATCCCCGACAACGGCGCCAAAAACTTGGTGCACGAAATTGACTCCGCAATATTCGCACAGATAGACCATCAAGTGCACCAGGTCATCCAAGTAATACCTCAGGTGAGTGAGGGTCGATCCCACGAAGATTGTTGGTTTGAACAAGTAATGGCTACCTTGTATATCTTAGTCAGGCGATTCGAAAAGATGATAGTTGTTGTGGAAAATGCATAAAACAGATAAATAAATAAAACGTTACTAGATAGACGTGAAATCAGTGATGAGAGAACGGTTGAGGCTTCGGAGATGCTTCTTCCTTCTGGATCAACTTTTCTCACCTTCTACTCCAACTTCTGATGATTCATTCCATAGCAAGCTGTAAATGATTAATGCCGGGTCAGCGGTCATTAATCTCCTCTGCTTCAGATCAAACACCGAGTCAGCGGTCATCCAATCTGAACGGGGGTGAAGCTCTAGCAGTCCATTCCCTTGGTGATCCTACTCAAAGTGCCACAGACAAGGCCAGATCTTCCGGATCAGAGAATGCTGCGTCCTTGGATTCTAGACTAAACCACAAGTACCCAATGAAGTCGTGGATTAGCCGTCTAAGAGATGAATAATCAAGCTTGTGGTTCAGTACTATCTCGTCAAAAGTGTAATGTTCGAAAGTAAAGTGGGGGAAGAAGATAAGGTAAAAGTTCTGAATAAGGGTGATCCTTGTTCTATATATACTAATCTGATAACTAAGAATTACAGAAATAAGATAAACTAGTCTTGTAGTGTGAAAATCTACTTTTCAGGCCCACTTGGTGAGTGTTTGGTCTGAGCTTGAGTGAAGCACGAGTTGGTACTCCCTCTAGGGCTTTGGACGCCAGCTTTAGACTCTTGAATGGGCGTTGGACGCCAGCTGCTCCCTTTTGGGCGTTGGACGCCAGGAATGAGGTTGGTGGCTGGCGTTGAATGCCAGTTTTGGGCCTTCATTTCCAAAGCAAAGTATAGACTATTATATATTTCTGGAAAGCCCTGGATGTTAGCTTTCCATAGCTGTTGAGAGCGCACCATTTAAACTTCTATAGCTTCAAAAATGCTCCTTTGAGTGCATGGAGGTCAGAATCTGACAGCATATGCTGTCCTTTCTCTGTCTTTGAATCAGACTTTGCCAAAACTCTTCAATTTTAGCCAGAAAATATCTGAAATTATCATAAAATATACAAACTCAAAGTAGAATCCAAAAATATGAATTTTGCACTAAATCTTATGAAAATATAATAAAACTTAAACAAAGCATAATAAAAACTATATGAAAATGATGCCAAAAAGTGTATAAAATATCTGCTCATCAGTCTCTAACAATTAACTCCGTCAGTCACTTAGGTCCTTTACTCCATCAACTCTAATAGAAGACAAAATTGTCCCTGACAACTTTAACAGGGGACAAAATGGTCCCTGACCTACTCTGTTCGAAAACAACACTGTTCTCCTCCAATTTCCATCATATCTCGCATAACACTAACAGTTTAACACTGTAACTTCAAGCTACACAATGCACACTCTGCAAATTCAATGTTCACAAGAAGAAAAATCTTCAACTTGTTCTCAACCAAATCATACTAAGAAAACTAATGACTGTGTCTCTCAAGTACTTGTCGTCTTCGATGGATCCCATGAATTTAGACAACAAGTCTGATTTGTTAAGACCCGTCGTCGTCGTCGTTATCTCCCTCCTCTTCTGCCCTATCATCTCTATGACCACATTTTCCACCACTCCGATCGCTTCCTTCAGCTTCTTCTTCGAACCAATGTTCAGTATTCGCTTCAGTTTTCATATGAGCGACAACGGCGACATTGCTCATTGTACTGATAGTTTGGATGTGAGGTCGAAACTATCTGCCAACTTGGACTTTAGAAAAGAAGGAATGAAGCACTCGAGGTCCACTCCAAATGAGAATTTACCTAATGTCCAACAATCTATATTGCTTGCTGGAGAGTAGAGAAAGGCGTGCTCTTAGGGTAGTTGTGAAAATTGGTCTTGAGGATGTGGTGGACGTTGATGCTATTATCAAGGACATAGAGGTGGATGCTTCTGGTGGGTGAAGTGTGGAAGAGGTTGACATACTAGTCACAAATATTTAGGAAGTGTGTGGTCTATGACATGTTGAGGTAGGTACGACATGCGTGACAGTTACACCATGGCTTGATCTTGGAGTTGAAGAGAATGAAGGAAAAGACGGAAAAGAAGACTGTGAAGGTGAAGACGGAGAATATGAATGTTAGAATAATGCGAGATATGACGAAAATTGGAGAAGAACAATGTCGTTTTTGAACAAAGGGGTCAGGGATCATTTTGTCCTCTGCTAGAGTTGTCAGGAATCATTTTGTCCCCTGTTAGAATTGTCAAGGACCATTTTGTCTTCCGTTAAAGTTGACGGAGTCAAGGACCTAAGTGACTGATGGAATTAATTGTTAGGGACCAATCGAGTAATTAATTTTAGTTGGGGACTAAAGTGTCTGACCCAAAATTCTTTGAGGAACAAAATGGGTAAATACTCAAAAATATAACATTAATTAATGATTTCATCTTAAGGCATATATTTTAGCAAAAATGCTAGGTGTCCAAGTATTTTTATTAACCAAGTTAACTAAGTTATTAAAATTTAAACTTCAATCATGCTTCTCCTGTTCCTCCTTCTCTTTCAACATCATCATCGTCGCTGCCACCATTCCTTCTTCAACGTCTTATTGTTGTTGTTGTTGTTTAATTTCTTCTTTTTTGTGAATTGAATGTATCTTTTTTATTGAGTGAATTGAAAAGGTACAAATATTTATATTATTTTTCTATGCTCAATATTTGTGTACTATATATGTGAATTTGTGTACTATATTGAACAAAAATGTGTGCTATACTTAAATATTTGTGTGTTGTAATAAATCAGAATTCGTTTAATAATTTTTGACAAATTAGTGTGAGTTAACAGACTATTAGTTTCGATTACTTGTGTTGTTTTTCTATACTCAATATTTGTGTGCTATTGTATATATTTTTGGTTTTTTTTCTTGATTATGATTATTTATGATGATCGTAGTTTTTTTAATTGAGTTGTTTGAAAAATTAGTGTTATTCTATGATTCTGATTTTTGTACTATATATGTGAATTTGTGTGCTATGTTGAACAAAAATGTGTGCTACGCTTAAATATTTGTGTGCTATGATAAATTAGAATTTGTTTAATGATATCTGCCAAATTAGTGTGAGCTACTAAGTTATTAGCTTCAATTACTTGTGTGCTGCGAAAATGAAGGTGTGTGTTGTTTAACTTTTTTTTATTTATAGATGTAATATGGTATGGTGTGACAGAATTTAATAAAAGAATATATACACAAATTTTTGGTGGAGCAAAAATTTGTGTGTTATATCAATAAATTTGTGTTACATTTTAATTTTTGTATATTATACTTTAAAAATTTGTGTGTTATGCTTCGAAATTTGTGTAACAAAAATTTGTGTGCTGCAGAAAATATAGAAAGGTTTGTACATATAGTGCAAGCTCTTTGAATTGTGCGCTAGTGTAGCACTGGAGTGCGTGTAACGCGTTTTATTTTAAAAGTATTTTCTATTATAGTTGAGCCAACTTTGTTGGATTTAATTGTCAAAAAAATTTGTACATGTAGCATCATTTATATTTTTAGTTATAAAATATAATTTTAGGTTGGATTAATAGTTAAATTAGTCTCTGAAAGTCTGAAAGGTAAGACATTCTTCAAATTCATCCTTAAAAGATATTTTCAATCAAATTGGTCATTCAAAAATTGTAAATTAATCATATTTGTCCTCTAATCACTCCATTAACAATTTTTTTCAAAGATTGATATTGTAAAATGTTAATTGATAACATATATAATACCTAATATGTCTAATTGGATATTGACTAAATATGTTTATGAAAATTTATTAATTTAGTCATTTTTTTCAAACACAAAAATCCTATTCCTAATATGATCTAATCACTAAATTGATAGATTTTTGTAAACATATTTAGTCAACGTCTAATTGAACATATTATGTGTCATGTATACAATCAGTTAACATTTCATATCATCAATCGTTGACGAAAATTGTAAATTGAGTAACTGAAAGATATGCTTAATTTGTAATATTTGAATGACCAATTTAATTGAAAAAAAAATTTAAAAATAAATTTAAAAAATATCTTATCTTTAAAGAACTAATTTAACTATTAACCCATTTTAAATTCTACCAAATCTATCCAAAATATTATTCGAATCTAACCCAAAACTAAGAATACAATAATATTTATGAAGCTTGATCAGATAGCATATTCTTATATTAAATAAGAACCTTATGTTGAATATGAAGTTATGAAATAAGGAAAAAATTCAGTAACAAATATCATTAAATTTTTTCTTAGTTTATTTCAGAAAGAATTGACTTGAATATAGAAGAGTGACCAATTGAAGTTAAAAGAGGGTAAATGATTAACGATAAAAAATAAGATAATCCAAAAATAAAATGCAATAAAATCTTTAGATTTTCCTTTCATAAATTTTGCAGAAAAAACATTCATAACACTGCTAACTGATTTTTAAATGGAAGAGGTCTTAGTAGAAAAGAAACAGAGAGCTGTGAAAATAATCAAATATTATTTCTTTTAGAGGGCATAGAAAAACGACATGAGTTAACGCCGTTTATTCCTTTTAACCTTTCGAAAATTATTATTTTCATTTTTCAATGTTGCACCATATTTTGGCTAATTTTTTTAGTTACAAATATCTAGAATATATTATGCCTAACTATAAAAATGTGGTTTTTTTTTAAAGATATAGAGATGAATTTTTTTTTTTTAAATTAAAATTCACAAATCAATGACTCATATTTGTTTAGAATACAAAATTGATGGTTCGATTTGTAATAAGAAAAAAAAAGTAGCCTCAAATTTGTGGGTAAAAATAATTTTTTCATGTAAAATAAATCAAACCTTTTAATTTGCATGTTTAAAAAATTTTTCAACACTAAAATACAAATTTAATTCTCAGATTTATAAATTAAAAAAATTACAAATATGATTTTCAGATTTATGGTATCCATAAAAAAAATGGTAAATCATTAAAATAAGTCAAGGGGATAAAAAAATTACACGAATAAGTCAAATTAAAAATTTTTTCATGAATTAACCAGTTCACATTTCTATGTAGTTTGAATAAGTCTAATTCGAACTTCATCTACATATAATTCGAATCATACTTATTCGAATTACCTACACACGCATACACCCACTAATTCGAATCAACCTGATTCGAATTACACACACTAATTAGAATCAGGGTGATTTGAATTACACACAGACACATGCACATAGTAATTCGAATTGGGCAGATTCGAATTACTCAATTAAAATTTTTTTTTTAAATTTAAAAATATATATTTCTTGATTAATAATTAAAAAAATTATATTAAAAAATTAATAATTTAAAAATTAAAAAATATATATTTTATTTCATGCATTAAAAAAAAAGCTAACAAAATATTTAATTACGAGACTTCTTTAAAATATTAATGAGCTATCAATTCGAATTCCATACAATACAATACTCTATTGTCCATTTTTAATAGCTCATGAATATTTTTTAA
>NC_029789.2:11067029-11073147 GCF_000816755.2 Arachis ipaensis | reverse complement strand
AAAAATATATTTTATTCCATACAAAATAATTAAAAAATATATGTTATTCCATACAAAATAATTAAAAAAAAATGGCTTAAAAGATGTATTGTATAGAAAAATATTAAATAAATTTAAATAAATTTATTAAAAAATATTTATGAGCTATCAAGAATGAGTAGAAGAGTATTGTATAGAATTTGAATTACTCATCATATAATTTGAATCAGAGTGATTCAAACTTCCCCATGCGTAATTTGAATCATGTAATATCTCACCATATAATTGAAATAAATTTATTAAAAAATATTCATGAGCTATTAAAAATGGACAACAGAATATTATATGAAATTCGAATTGATAGCCCATTAATATTTTAAAGAAGTCTCGTAATTAAATATTTTGTTAGCTTTTTTTTAATGTATGAAATAAAATATACATTTTTTAATTTTTTAATTATTAATTTTTTTAATAAATTTTTTAAAGTTATTTTTAAATTTTTTTAAAAAAACTTTTTAAATTGAGTAATTCGAATCTACCCAATTCGAATTATTATGTACACGTGTCTGTGTGTAATTCGAATCATCCTGATTCGAATTAGTGGGTGTGTGCGTGTGTAGGTAATTCAAATGAGTATGATTCGAATTACATGTAGATGAAGTTCGAATTAAGCTGATTCGAACTATATAAAAATGTGAACTGATTGATTCATGAAAAAATTTTTGATTTGACTTATTCGTGTAATTTTTTGATCCCCTTAAATTAAATAAGTGATTTGTCCAAAATATATATATATACAAAATTTTTACATTATTAAAAAATACCATCTGAATTGCAACACAAAAAATAAAAAGCACCATAATTTCATTGTCCACTTATCAATATCAGAGTTTATCACATATTTTTTACAAGTTTTCTGTAACACCCTACCACACATAGCCTTACGCTTAAGTCGTAAAGCAGAGGTGGCAAGGTATTACGACCTCTAAAAGAAAAGACATATAAATATAGTTGAAAGAAATTATATCCAAGAGCCTTGAAGAATTAGTTAAACAAGAACGATAAATAGAAAATCGTGTTACACTCGCATGAATATTTGTAAAACAGACAGAAAAAAAATCAAAAGAAAGCTGAAAACATATATATATATATATTAGAGTTCCAAAACTTAGATAGCAAGCTCCAGACTCGACCTGCGAAACTAAGGCCGGCCAGAGTATATGATTATATATATATATACAACCCAAAATAAAACTCAAACCACAAAATAAACCCATGTATCTCCAAGTCGACCTCTAGGAGGGACAAAACACAAAATGTAGATGTGGAGATTCTATAAACATGTATACATAGCCCAAAATCAAGATATGACAGTCAAAAATGTAGTTCTTCGCTTGAAAGGAGGATATCCAGACGCTCAACGAGGTATCTCTTGACTTGCATCTGAAAACAACAACATAGTATGGGATGAGAACCGGAGGTTCTCAGTATGGTAAAGGTGCCTGCATAGTTAATATAAAAGGTCCCGGGAAAGCCAGAGGCATTCCTAGAACTTCGACACTCAGACTTCATCTTAAGGATTCAATTAAACCAGAATTAGGTAAGTTATCTAAGGTATTCAAGTTCTGAATCTAAATTTATTAACCTAACATTCTACTTTCTGTCGCTTCTAATCCTCTGAATCTCCCATAGGATAACCCTCTTCACAGCTCCGCCAAGAGAGGTTTCTCAAAAAACATACACATATAATTCAAGCAAGGAAAACACAGATAGAGAAGCATTTACAGCAAATAGAACAAGTAGCAGATAAGCAGAATTTAGCAGTTAAGCAAACTAAAACGACACACACTCAAACAAAGCAAACAAATGCATATGATGCATGCTTGTCCTATGGCTGATGAGTCTCATCTGTTGGTTATACAGCCAACCCAACAAGTCCTGGTAGTTAACCATTGGACAGTCCCTCTGTGCGCGCATCCCCAAGCTCAATAATATTCCATGGAGTCAGTCTCCAAGCTCAAATATAATATTCCATGGAGTCACACTCCAAGCTCAATAATATTTCATGGAATCAAACTCCAAGCTCAAATATAATATTCAATGTTCATATATATATGCATGCCCATGGGGGAATCCGGGGAGTTAAAGTGTCCGGTCACATCTTGCGACAGAGGGTCAACAAATAGTCTCAAATACACAAGCTACATGATAATCTCTTTCTTTTAAAATATCACTTTAAATCCAAAACTTCATTCAGTTCTTACAGAAACTTTGGCAGTACCTCCTCTAAAACTCGAATTTCTGCCACCCTTCAAGGGTCCCAATCTCAAACCAAACACCTCTCAGTCATTCAAATCACTTCCAGTAACAAATTATTTCAAAACCAAACAAATACCAATATTAAGTCTTTTTCCAAAATCCACCAACTCCAACAGCAAATTATTAACAACAACTAAACCACACATTTTATACTGAATACCCAATCCATCAATTATTCATTCAGTTCATTCCTATCTTAAGGTCTTCTAGCCTAAGTTTTCACGTGACATTAAACATTAACTACGAGAAACCAAAACCATACCTTCGTACGGAATCAAAATATTCAAAGCTCTGGAGAAACTTTCTGACCGAGCTATTGAAGAAGAAAACGTCCAGAATCGTCTGTGCCTCCTAAAACTTCCGTTGGCCAAACTCAAAGAGTAGAGGAGTTACGTCACCGTCAACTTCCACCGATCAAAAGTGGTACCAACGTGTAGAGGAAGAGAATACGAATACTTTTAGTTTACCGGATTAGATTTTTGATTGGAGTTACATATTGTAAATTTAAAAATATAAAAATTAAAAAATTAAATATATTAAAGTTATTATACAAAATGAATTAGACATCAAACAGAAGGTATCATAAAATTGGCCTAAAAAATATATAGATTTACTTACTGAAAAACAGAATAGTTGTATTACACATCCATATAATTTTTTATCTAAATCCATTTAAGTTGGTCCAATACTAAAAAAATTCAATACCATTAAGTGAGCATGTATCACACGCGCCCAGAGCACCGAAAACGTTAACATATTCACTCGCGCCTTGAATATGAAACAACGTTCCTTTTTTAACATTGAAACTGCTACTAGAGAACTTTGAATCTCTCAAACTTCATTCGTGTTTTCTGCAAAAACTGTTACTGGAAAAGAATCGCGAGAAGATTTTGAAAGGAAGAAGAAAAAACGAATGAAAATTAAATAAGAACAGAGACTGCGAAAGGTATGATAAAAACTACTGTTCATTTAAAATCTTACAATCTCGCATTTCTCCTAGTTGCCTTTTAGGTTTACCGAATTGAGTTACTTCGTTTAGCAGATTGACTTAATCTGGTTCCATTTTTTTGGCGTAACTAGGGCATAGGAATAGAAATGTGTTCTTTCTTTCTGTTTAGTGGAGTTGCTCATTTTCATTCATTTAATTGTTAGTGTGTTTAGTTGAGTCCTTTTGCTTGCAGAAATGATTTATTTGATTATTAAATGTTTATCACGTTTTATTCAGCACATGATTGGTATTCGGTTCACTGGTGTTTGTCATTTGATTCGCCTGATTGTTAGTGTGTTCAGTTGAGTTCTTTCGCATGCAGAAATATTTTTCTTGTTGATTGAATGTTTATCAAGTTTTATTCAAAATATCAATGAAATTCAGTTCAGTGGAGTTGATTATTTTCATTCATTTGATTGTTAGTGTATTTAGTTGAGTCCTTTTGCATGCAGAAATGATTTACTTGATGATTGAATGTTTATCACGTTTTATTCAGTGCATGATTGGTATTTGGTTCAGTGGTGTTGGTCATTTTGATTCACCTGATTGTTATGTGTTCAGTTAAGTTCTTTTGCATGCAGAAAAGTTTTTCTCTATGATTGAATGTTTATCACGTTTTATTCAGCACATGAATGGTGTTCGGTTCAGTTGGGTTGGCCATTTTGTTTCACTTGATTAAAAGATGCATGCTTGTGCTTATTGGTATATTAAGTGAAGTATTGACCAAATTTTTCGTCCTTATAGCAAAAATGAAGAAGACAATGGTGACAAAAGAAGGAGAACCGCGCTATAACATAAGCATATGTACACATTAAATATATTTATCACCAAAATCAGAGACTACGTGATTCGAGCATATGAAGCAATAAGACTCCCAAAGCCATTTGCTGTCCTCTTCATCCCTTATTGTAAATTCACATGTGGGGATATAAATAGTAAATAGGATATACTTTGTTTGACTGGTTATAATTAAGACTATTTTGTTTAACTTGTTTAAAAAAGCAAACACTGCTTCTTTCAATGTATATATGAGAATATTAACGTAAATGTTATTGGAAATCTAATGTTAATGTATATATCTGATTCAACATGGATTAGTCCTTGTTTTGTCAGTTTGAGATGTTAATATATATATCTGTTGAAACTGTCTGGCTGCTATTTTGTTCCAGGTTCACAGTGAATGAAATTAGAGTATTTATCAAACATCAAGAGCCCCAAAAAAAATAAATAAACCGAAATTAATACACTGAATAAACCGAAAAAGTTCATATATCAATATAGCAGAGAGCTAAATTTAAAAAAAAAAGTTTCTATCAGTATTTAGTTTCAGAAACACCTGAACTCTTTGACATAATAGAATAAATTGACTATTCAATAAACAAAAAAGTGACTATTCAATAAAGAAATTCAAAAAGCTAATATCAAACACAAAAAATTGACTATTTAATAAAGACTAACACAAAAAAATGACTATTCAGAGTTAGAGATATCTTGGATTTTCCCCTCCCCTCTTTGCTGCATTCGATTAGTTGATTCTTAATCTCGTCTCCCTTCGGAGTCATGTTCCTTATTTTGGTAGAAAAACCAGCAAGTTTGGAATAATTTTTGTAGAACTTTCCGATTTCTTCTAGTGTCTTGAAAATCATCCCGATTTTTAGGATAAATTGTTCATCCACAACACACTTGGTCTGCAGAATGAACCGAACATGTTATTATGGTGAAACAATTGTATAGTACTAAATGAATGGAAAATTATCCATTATATAAATTTAAATTCAAACAGTTATCTGCATAATGAGCCGAACACGTCATTATGGTGAAACAATTGTATAATACTAAATGAATGGAACATTATCCATAATATAAAATCAAATTCAAATAGCTTTCTGCATAATAAAATCAAATTCAAATAGCTTTCTGCATAATGAACCGAACACATCATTATGGTAAAACAATTGTATAATACTAAATGAACAAGTATAATTACCCGTGTCATGCATGTGATAAGGTTGAAATTATAATTTTAATTTTTTTTTAAAATTAATTTGAATTATAATAATTTAATTGGTAAAAAAGAAACATGTTATGTATTTTTTTTTAAATTTAGTGTTAATTGGATTAGCTCTAAAATAGTTATTAATCGGTTTTAATAATCTACTTTTTTCAATAAATCAGACATATATACTGAATAATGTGATCATAAATAATATAGTAATAGTTAAATCCACCAATAAATATATTAGTTATTATCACACTGTAAAACAAATTAAATATAAAGGCTATTAGCACTTATAAATCTATAAAATCGCACTGTCTTTGTTCGCGTGCAAGGATTTACTTATCAAATAAACTTAAAATATGAACCAAAAATATTTATAAATTGGACCTAGCATTACTTGAAAGAATAATGGAAAATAATCAACTTACCCTATCATCTATGAGAACCATTTCTATGTAAATTGTCTTGTTTATATATATATTAGGATAGTTTTTCTTAATATATATACATATACATAAATAATTCTATACATATACATAAATAAAAAATATATGAATTATATTTTATTAAACTCTATGTTACTGGTTATTATTAAAAATATTAAAATATATGAATAAAAAATATTTATAAAATGGACCTAACATCACTCGAAAGAATCAGGGAAAATAATCAACTTACCTTACTATCCATGAGAACCATTTCTATGTAAGTTATCTTGTTCTCGTCAAATTTGGATAGAACTTTCCATAACCTTATACATTAATTTTGTTATATATATATATAACGGTAGTTTTTCTTATTAATATATATACTTATATATAAATAATTCTATA
>NC_029789.2:11059592-11067021 GCF_000816755.2 Arachis ipaensis | reverse complement strand
AAAAAAATTATATGATAATGTCTTAATATTTTAGCATACTATAAATCATATTATAAATTTATATATCATATTATAATTTTAAGTCAACTCCTTAAACACATTATAACATAAACCATCTAAAAAGATACACTAATTTAACGAATATCACATGGGTCACAACATACACTTTAAATTGTCACGATATTTCAAATAAAAGAGCATCAATACGGAAAAATCAATGAATATATATAACTAAAATAAAGAGCAACAAAGAGACACACAAAAAATAAAATAAAATAAAGAGAATCAATAAAAATATTAACATATAAACCACATACACGAACAATATATATATATGAATTGAAGTACACATGATAAAATAGAATATTACAAAACAAAATTATAGTAAGATTATTTAAAAATAACATAAAAATCACACATTTTTTTGTTAATCAGAAGCTAAAATAAAAAAAAGGTGTGCGCCTAATAATAAGCAATTAAAATAAACAAAAACTTTAAAATATATAAAAAAATAAAATGTATAAATAAAGATAAAAGAAACAAAAATTCAATAAATTACAAAAATTATACCTAAACACGAGAGAGGGGGGAGGGAGAGAAAGGGAAAAGAAAGCGAATACATAAAAAATATTTGATCTTGTATAAATAGAGGGTATTGAGAAAAATAAACTAATTAAATTAATTCATATGTATAATTATGTATTATTCATTAAATATTAATTATAATATAATTATAATAAAGATATTTTGTATAAAATAATTTAGAATAGAAAAAAGTATATTCATTTTGGAAGGAAAACAGAGTCACGAAGGATCGACACCTCACTTTCATTAGTTAGAGGAAAACCAGTTTTAGTATATTAAGTAGATGGAACATTGTCTATTATATAAAATCAAATTCAAACAGTTTTCTGCATAATGAACCGAACACATTATTAAGGTGAAACAATTGTATAGTACTAAATGAACGGAACATTATCCATTATATAAATTCAAAACACCTGTTTTTACAATTGAGAGATTATGAATTCAATTCAATTCAATTCAAAACACATACATACATTATTCAATTCAATTTAATTTAACAATTACATTTTATTCAATTGGATTAAAAAAATCAAACCTCGTCTACTTGATTCATTTCAGAAGAATAATCTAAAACGCTCTCATTCAACTAATTTGAAGTTAAATCATTCATTATTTTGATAGAATATTGAAATCCAAAAACAAAAAAGATAAATCTACAAAATCAAAGAAAAAAACGAACAAGAATAGGAAAAAGAAGGACGAATAGTAGAAAAGAACAATGAACAAAAGAAAAGAAAAAGAAGAACAATGAACAATAAAAATTGTAAATCTAAAAAGGAAAAGTATAGGTAATAAATAAGATTTTTGAACAATGTGTAAACAATGTGAATTAATAGGGCTAAAAGAATAAATTTAATTAGTAACATTAAATTAGGATGTAGTGTATTTTTATTTGATTGGTGATTATTTATGTTGTTCAAAATTTTCATTCTTCTCCTAACACTTCCCATCTAAAAATTATAATACAAATTGTTAACGCTGAAAAAGAGAAAAAGAAAAAAAATTACGTTAAAAAAATATTTATGTAAATTTGTTGTGTTGATAGGAGAGAAAGACACGTGTATTTCACGTAATTTACGAAAAAAGAGAAGACCCGTTAACAAAAAAAAAACTTGATCAATGAATTGGATAGATTTTTTATTATAGACGTAGGGTTTGTTTGGGTGAGCTTTTAAAAAAAGATTTTTTTTTGAGTTATTTTTTTTAAAAGATTTTATAGAGAAGTAAAAGTAATTTTATATTTAGATATCTCATGTAAAAAATTTTTTTTTATCAATCAATTATGTTTAGATATAACAATATAAAAATATTTTTTTATTTATTTATTACATAAAAAATATTTTTTTTAAAAAAAAAATATTTTTTAAAATTTTTTTTTTATTTTACTAGTACTTTTATTTTTATTATTAAAAATTTACTAAACATATTAAAAATAAAAGAAAAATCTTTTTTTAAAATAATAGCGCCCAAACATATACACGTAAAGCATTATTGAAAGTAGAATAAGTTAGTTAAGTTTTTACGAGGATCAGATAGAGCACTGTTCACTATACCCTTAGGAACTAGTGTCCTCACTCAATTGCGTTGACTACCTTAGGTCAAAATTAGGATTACTCTACAAATTCTAACAAAACAGAGTAAATTTTATTTTGTTTTAATTTTGTCTAAAAATTTTTCGATTTACATCAAATATACCTCTTACAGCTAAATTTTCAAAAAAACTAAGACCAATCTAATAATAATGCATGAAAATTATGCTTAATTTGCTTTTGTTGAGAGTTATTTTTATGAAATTGTTGTTGAATTAGTCTTAAATATTTTGAAAAATTAGCTGCCAAAAATATGTTTAATGCAAATTGAAAACTTCATTATATATGAAATTGATATCAAGAGAGATTCTATCTTTGGTATGAAATACAAAATTCTTGTCAGTATTATTAGTACAATATAGTCTATTTAAATTTGTGCATGGTTTATTTTGCTTTGCCATCTAATAAGTACATTTTTTTTTAACATTTACTCTCTCACTCGCTGGTACACATTTAATTAATTTGGTTTTTCTAGAAAATTAACTTTTTTTTAAACCAATAATCAAGTAATCAACTAATATAATAGTAGATGCTTGTTTAAATTATTTTTAATATATATTTTATATTTAAATATATAGTTTAAAATAGTCATTAATTTGGTGTGTACACGTATCTACGTAAGTATAATTCATAACCTTTTTTGTGGATACTACTTCAAAATTAATCTCAAAATATTACATTTTATTTAAGATCATGCACCCGTTACTTCCATCAAACTTAATCTATCTAGCTCATCGTATCTACTCATCAAATAATTGATACGTGCATTGATCCCCGCTCGCACCAAAATTGACTAACCCATGGTGCATATGTGCGAGTTTCTGCAGAATAATAAACAAAACATTTCGCTGCTCTCTTGTCAAAGTTGGTTTGCTTACTATCCTACTCTATATATGTAAATGTGCCATGTGGTCAATTGGAAAAAGCTAATATATAGTAATATTTTAAATAATAAGTGTTTTCATTACCTGACATGCCTCTCAGCACTATCAACAACAGGAAATGAATCTTCTTAATTGTTAAAAAAATTGAAAGTGTAAAGTGTAATTTCTAATTATTCATTGTTTTCTCTCTCATATTTATTCTTAGTCCCACTTATAAAATTAATGGTGGAAGATCACACTTTACTCACTCAATTGTTAAAAAAAATTGAGAGCATCCATTCCCCTGTCAACACGCCCCCACTGTGTTGAAACTGAATCCCACCATTCAGCAATATACCTACATTCCCAATATTTGGCCAATACACCACCTTAACTTCCATAAAAAAAATAATTTATGTCATAATTCAAATGAAATACATTATATTATTGGTAGTCAATCATCCAAGAAAATAAAGTGTTAACTAGTAACTGCGCATCTGATTAACTCAGTCTTAAGATTTATAATTGCATGCAGGAGCAGGAACTAGTCCATCTGATATGCTTATTGTTATTGTTATTAATTAGAGATTTAGATTTTCAGAGAAATTGATTCATATATTCGTCGACCGTTGTGTACTTCACTTCTGGATAAAGTTCAGAAGCCTCAACCCCGAATGAAGGCTCTCTTATTATAAGTTGATTTAATTTTGTGAACAAATTAGTTTGCTGCTAATTACCCACCTTGGATGCTCTTAAGGATTTGATCTTCTGGAACGTAAATTTTGTGAAGGGTCTTGTTAATCTTGTTCTCCCACAAGGACACAAGCTCGTTGAAAGTCAAAACATTGGCAGGGGGCCTTAGGTAGAGAGATTTGTTCAAGGTTCTTGGGTCATCTATTGTTTTGATTGCGTATGCTGCAATGTCCTTCTCCTCCACATAAATTGCTGAAACAACAATTTCAACTTTACTTAATATAATTCAGCATACAAAACTACAGTTTACATAAATCAATGAGAGTCATTACCTTTGACATTTCCATCTCCTAGAATGACTATACTATCCTTTGGAGGAGCCGTGGCATTTTCCTGTGACATTGTTGCTAAGTAGTATCTAGCAAAGCCATTGGAAATTACATAAGTATAAGGAATTCCTTCGGCTTCGATCGTCCTTCGAATTTTCACTTTTTTCTCAAAGAAGCTCGCCGCCGGCTCAACCGCTTCATTCCGGTCCGCATCCACCCCAAATTCTGATGGGAGAAACTTCTGATAATACAAAAAACACATTATGTTTGTGTTTTCTCTGTTTCAAAGTATAACACCACTTTCTATTTTCCTTTTGCTACATAACAAAAATACATATATTTGGACATATCGCGTGTATGCACCTTAATGTTGCCAGCTTCTTTTATTGCCTTTATGATGTTCAGTTGATCATCTACTTGTGATGGACCTACAGTGCAGATGACAACATCAACTTGCTTGATTGCCTTAACAAGACTTGCATGATCACTTAGATCACCCTACACAATAAATCACATTAACAGACTGTAATTTGAAGTAGTTATACAAATGAGTACTGATATGTGATTGGAGGATACAAACATAAACAAGAGTGACTCCATAGCTCTTGAAGCTCTCAATGAGATTAGACTTTTGAGGGTGAGAAACAGTGCTCTCCCTAACCAAAGCAAACGTGGGGTGTCCTGCTTTTGAACTTGCCTCAACTATGTATTTTCCAAGGTGCCCTGTGCCTCCAATCACTAGGACTTTGCTCTTTCCTGCCATGGTAACAGAAACTACAACGCACAAGTAAATAAGAAAGAGAGCTAATACATGTTAGTCACTTAGTTGTGGTTGTTGGGCGAACCATGGAGAGCTCTCCTATTATAAACTCCTCACTCTTCTTTGCTTTCTTTAATGTGAGACTAACTTCAACACTCCTCACACTTGCAACATTAACAGTGGTGACTCTGTGCTGCTCTAATATTTAGAAAACCCCATGTTTGGCAATTGGAATCTTACGTTGGTTTGATTGTGATATGCGAACTACAAACATTATTATTGTTCATACGAAGCGTTTTGTTGTCATTCATGACATTTGATTCATTGTCTTGTAGTTCGTTATAAATTGAAGAATTGCATATTTAATTTCCCTCTTTTTAATAAGCGGTGTTTGACGAAGTAAGAGATGATCTGTAAGAGTATAAAAATACTAAATTGAATTGCATAACCTGATTTATTTAGATTATCTACTTTGTATTTAAAAATAACTGTCTGATCTGAAATATCGATCATTACAAAATTAAATACATTTTCTGATTAGCATTTCACTTGTTGGATAGTTTAAAAGAGAATAACATTTTAATAACAAATTTTAGTAGCAGTGGCATATTGGTAAAACAGTCAAGAATAGAAAATGTACAAAAATAATATGAACAGCCATAGAAACAAAGTGATACACGCTATAGTTTTGATATGAATACGATGTTTATATTATTAAGATTTCTGAACAATAATAGTACACAACAACGCAAACAAGTTATTAACAGAAACACAACGAAATAAAGACTAGGAGATACAAATATACAATAACACAGAGTAGAGACTATGGTGTGTGAGTGTGATAAGTGTTATTGACTTATTGACTCTGGCCAGAGTTTACACACTTAAATTTCAAACAAACTGATTCAGATATTCGTCGACCGTGGTGTATTTCACCTCTGGATAAAGTTGAGAAGCCTCCACCCCAAATGAAGCTTCAATCTCAAAGTTTGCTGAATCTCCCTTTACTAGAGTTGAGTGGCCTAATGACAGCATCAAGTTCCCGGGAAAAGGAGTCTCTGCACACAACAACAATAATAATATTAAAGGATATATATTCACACTATGAAATAAATCAAATATCTGTGACAAATTATTGTTAGGCTTTATTACTCAGTACTCACCCTGAACGCTCTTTAGAATTTGATCCTCTGAAAGGTAAATTCTCTCAAGGGTCTTGTTAATCTTCTTCTCCCACAAGGAAACGAGTTCATTGAAAGTTAAAGCATTGGCAGGGGGCCTCAGGTACAGAATTTTGTTCAAAGTTCTTGGATCATCCACTGATTTGATTGTGTATGTAGCAACATCTTCCTCCTTCACAGTAATTGCTGAAACAAAACAAACCAAAACAAAACTATTTCAGTTGCATGTCGATTAATATTGTTTGTAAAATATGTGAAATGATATTGTGACACATCATACATTTGACATTGCCATCTCCTAGAATGACAACTTTGTCCCTGGGAGGAGCTGTGACATTTTGCTGGAACAGTGTTGGCAAGAAGTATCCAGCAAAACCATTAGAACTGACATAAGTGTAAGGAATCCCTTCGGCTTCCACCGCCCTCCGAATTTTCGCTTTTACACCAAAGAAGCTCACCACTGGCTCAACGGCATGGTGACGATCCACATCTAGCCCAAATTCTGAAGGCAGGAACCTCTGGTAACATGTAAAAATCAGTATCGTTTCTTGATTTTATTTTTATCAATATATTTTGACATAGTTTGTATACCTTGATGTTCCCGGCTTCTTTTATCGCCTTGATGATGTTGAATTGATCAGCTATTTGTGGTCCTCCTACAGTGGAGATCACAACATCAACTTGCTTGATCGCCTTAACAAGGCTTTCATGATCACTTAAATCGCCCTACAGTATGCAATTATTAAGTGCCAATTAGTTTGGAGTTTGGAAATTGAAGTAGTAGTAGCTTCACAAATAAATAAAAGAAAAAATGAGATGGCTGGTGATTGAGGGATGATACAAACATAAACAAGAGTGACTCCATGGCTCTTGAAGCTCTCAATGAGCTTTGACTTTTCAGGGTGAGAAACACTGCTCTCCCTCACCAAAGCAAAAGTGGGGTGACCTTCTTTTGCACTTGCCACAACTATGTGCTTTCCAATGTACCCTGTGCCTCCAATCACTAGGATTTTGCTCTTAGTTGCCATGATACAAAAACTACAAATCTCAAACCAAAATAGGCGCTCAGTTAGTTTGATTATGCTTTTGTGCAGAGCAAAGAGATGCAATATATGGTTTTTGTAGTGACTGGTGCGGCACTATCATCTAGAGAAGCCTAAGTATGAATGTATGAAACAGAACTCAAAAGTCAATGGTCAACGAATCTTACGCTTTGCTTTGATTATCACATACGAACAACAATCTTATTTTTATCTACGAACCGTTTCATTGTGATTCCATCACATTTAATTGATCCGTTGATCTTTATTATTTTTTGTCTTGTATTTTCTTCAACTAATAAAAAAAATCAAATAATTACATTACATCACATAGGAGTGTTTTCCAGTTTTTATTATATTAAAATTAAAATAATTAATCTGCTCTA
>NC_029789.2:11044551-11059568 GCF_000816755.2 Arachis ipaensis | reverse complement strand
CCCTCTAATTTCTCTAATATTATATGAAATAGTATTATAGTATACGGATGTAGTGTATTTTATTTTGTCATTTTTATATTTTATTGATGAAAAAGTGATGAAATAGCGGATATTTCTGTTCAGATATATTTTCTACTAATCAGAATAAACCGGAGTTTGTCACCAAAAAAAAAGAAAAAAGAATAAACCGTAGTTAATTTAAATAAATATTCTGATAGTTTGACAATTTCAGGCAGGTTGGAGTTACGGTCACGGATATAAAATTTGACTAAAACTATAAATAATAGCCACTAGCATCCATCCTAATTTCAAGGTTCTCGTCACAAACGAAATGCAAAGGCCCAAATTAAAGCATCAGCATTGCCATTGACCAGAGAGAGCACTTTGCATCTTGCATGCAATATATTAAGAAAAGAAGGGCCGGCCATTGAATGAGAATTTCCCAATTTCAATCTCTGTGTGGGAGAAAAGTATGCGTTTCTAGAATAAGAAAAACGCATTGTGTGGAAATTTGGAAAATAGTCACCCACCGCAAGGTGCTTGAACCTTGCATTAGGTTGGTTTAAGAATACTCTAGAATTATCTTGTGATGAGACTGAAAACTTTAGCACTAGTTTACATGATAGTAACCAACGTAATTAATTCAAAAATGTTACTCGTACACCAAAATTCGCCATTAAAATCAGTCACTATTATATTTGTACATAAATATATATATAATTTAATTTATTTTCAATATATATTTATATTTTAATATATATTTTATATTGGTGACTGATTTTAGTGGTGATGAGTTTGGAAAACTCCAAATTAATTTAGTAATGATCAAACATTATTAATATAATTGCAAAATTATTAATTTGATTTTTGATCATATATGTTAACTAAATAATTTTGCTGTGCAGGTTTTAATTGCGCTAAAAAAGAAAAAAAAATTGTTGCAAGCCCAAATATAAATTTTACTTTTAGCTTTGGTTAAATTGTTTGGCTGAATCAATATTTTGTTAATGGGCCAGATTCTATTTACATTATTATTAGCCCAACTCAAATTTTAGTTGAAAACCCAAGACTTGGTCCGAAACCAATTTTGAGAGAAAGCAAATGTTTTACTTCATACTTCCAACAGATCTCATTTTCATCATGTGGTGGATTTCAAATGCAATTAACTTGAATTAACTTGCATTGGAAACATGAGAGAGAATATGCAATTGATTTGATGGCCTCATTAATATTACACGCCACTAAGAAAGAAAGGGGAGTAGGAATTAATTTAGCTTGATTTAATTTGTTCAAATCCATTACATGCCTTTCTTTCTAATCTCTCTTCTCTATCATCTCTCTTCTTCATTCGGTCACTTCACAAAGAAAGCATGGAAGCTATGGCAAGCTACCGAAGAGAAGAAGATGCAAGCAACAAGACCATTGCAATGATGGCAAGAAAAAGAAAACAAAAAGTATGTCGTGGCTGAGATTTTCACCAAAGGAGATAAGATTTGGTGAAGTAAGCTCAACCTCTCCATACCAAAAATGGATGAAGAAGATTTCGGTCAGAGGAAGAGATCTCAGAGGGATGGCTCGTCTCTGCTTTTGTGTTCACTCATCACAGAAGGTAGTTAGGGTGGCTACGTGAAGGAGGAAGAAAAGTGGAGCAGGAGGAGCTGTCATACATCAAGAAGCATCAAGGGCTAGGAGTCCTTCTTGGAATGCAAGTCAAGTTGGATGGCTCAGATTGATGAAGTTTGGTGTAAAGAGAAGACTCAGAGGTAATTGCATGTTGGTTTTAGCATTCGATTATCTCTCCTCTCTCTCTGGCCGAACCGGTTTTGCATGAAGAAGAAGAAGTTTAGCTTTGTTCATTTGGTTTCAACCGTGGAGGCTTCCCCCTCTATATATAAGGGAGAACAGCCAGGGCTTGAAGCAAGGAAAAGAGTGAGTACATTGTTCTCATAGCTACCTAAGCTAACAGAAGTTCTTCTCCTTCCATGTTTATCAGTTTGTATTTTTCTGTTTAATTTTGTCTGTCTTAAGTCTCATGGAAAAAGGCAAACAGTGAGGTTTGTAAGAAAAAACCAGAGAGCGAAAAAAGGCAGAGAGTGCAAAATTAAAAGAAAAAGCCATAGATGTCCTTAGAGGTCCTTTGTACATCTGTGTTATGTTTCATGATTTTGTAGGAATCCCCTTGCAAGTTGGGTTAGCACTTAGCAGTTGAAAGCTTGGTTGTGACCAAGTCAAGTTCATGATTGGGGTTTAGATTCTGGACTTGTCCCGGATAGGAAGGGTAGTTCCTAGGGAAAATTGGTGTATGTAATAATAAAGATTATAGTGAAATTCCATCATTATTGTGATAGAAACTAGATGTAGGCTGCATTGCACTGGGTAGCTGAACCAGGATATATCGTGGTGTGATTATCTCTCTTTCTCCTACTCCATTTCTATTTCTACTGCATAGGAGATAAAAGCGAAAAATATCTCGTGCCGGATGACGAGATAAAAAGAAAAGTCTCGTGGCTGGGTACGAGACAAAAATAAAAAAGTCTCCTGAAGTTGTTTCAAAGACCAGCAAGTTTTATAACCAAAAAAGGGGGCTAAGATTCAACCCTCCTTTTCTTAGCCACTGAAAATCATCAATTGGTATCAGAGCTTTGTCTCAAAGAGATCAAGCTTTGCAGCTTGGAGAAAAGATCCAGATGGCAGAAAGTAGTGGCTCAAACCTGGTGTCTTACAACCTGACAGAATAACAGTCAAGCAACAGACCTCCTCTTTTTAATGGAAAAAACTATACCTATTGGAAGGAGAGAATGAAAATTTTTGTGCAAAAATGAAGAATCTGTCCGTCCAGTTTTGTCTCGTCAGAATGGAGGAGACATTTCTGTTTTGTCTCCTGAGCCAGCAAGAGAATTTGGAACAGAACAACCCACTGAAGCTCATCAAAGCTCAACACCACTTCGAAAGCCAAGAGAATGGAAGTCCATGAGGGGTTATCCTCATGACTTTATCATTGGTGATCCCTCACAAGGTGTAACAACAAGATCCTCATCCAAAAGGCAAAGTGAACCAAGCAATTTTTCCCTCTTGTCACAAATGGAGCCCAACAATGTAAAGCAAGCCCTTGAAGATCCATCATGGGTCAAAGCCATGCAAGAAGAGCTTGCTCAATTCGACAAGAATGAGGTTTGGACATTAGTACCTCATCCGGATGGTAAGAAGGTAACGGGTACTAAGTGGGTTTTCAAAAATAAACTAAGTGAGGATGGAAAAGTTGTTCGTAACAAGGCTAGATTAGTGGCCCAAGGTTACGATCAAGAAGAGGGTATAGATTTTGATGAGTCTTTTGCTCCGGTAGCTAGAATGGAAGTAATTAGGTTGCTTCTTGCCTATGCTGCCCATAAGGGTTTTAAAATGTTTCAAATGGATGTCAAATGTGCTTTCCTTAATGGCTTTATTGATAAAGAAGTGTTTGTGGCACAACCCCCTGGCTTTGAAGATAAAGAATTTCCAAACCATGTTTTCAAACTCTCAAAGGCTCTTTATGGTCTTAGACAAGCTCCAAGAGCTTGGTATGAAAAGCTTAGTGCCTTCTTGTTGGAAAATCAGTTTCAAAGGGGTACCACCGACACTACTCTATTTATTAAAGCATCTAATGATGATATTTTCCTAGTTCAAGTTTATGTGGACGACATTGTGTTTAGGTCGGCCAATGAATCCTTGTGTAAAGAGTTTGGAAAACTCATGACTAGTGAGTTTGAAATGAGTTTAATGGGAGAGCTAACATTCTTTCTTGGCCTCCAAATTAAACAAACTCCTAGTGGCACCTTTATTCACCAAGGAAAGTATGCCAAAGAATTAATCAATAAATTTATCCTAGAAAATTCCAAACCAATGGGAACTCCAATGCATCCAAACACTAAACTTGAAAAGGATGATAATGGTAAAGATGTGGATGAAACAAAGTATAGAGGAATGATAGGTTCACTCATGTATCTTACTTCTTCTAGACCGGATATTGTTCAAAGTATGGGTGTATGTTCAAGATTTCAATCTCACCCAAAAGAATCCCATCTTTCGGCTGTTAAACGCATCATTAGATACATTAAGGGAACTAGTGATTATGGCTTATGGTATCCAAAATCTGATGATTTTTGTGCAGTAGAGTTTTGTGATGCAGATTATGCGGGAGATAGGGTGGATAGAAGGAGCACATCCGGCATGTGTTGCTTCCTTGGAAGCTCACTCAACATGTGGTCAAGCAAAAAAAAGCCACATTGGCTCTATCCACAGCCAAAGCTGAATATATTTCTGCATCTGCATGTTGCTCACAATTAATTTGGTTGAAAACTCAGTTGAAAGATTACAAATTAAAAATCAATAGTATACTCTTATTTTGTGACAATATGAGTGCTGTAAATATTTATAAGAACCCTGTTCTACACTCAAGAACCAAGCACATTGAAATCAAATATCATTTTATTAGAGAACATGTGCAAAAGGGTACTATTGATATTCAATTTGTAAAATTTGAAGATCAACTTGCTAACATTTTTACAAAACCACTGTGTGAAGACAAATTCTGCTCTTTGAGAAAAAATTTGGGTATGATAGAATTAAGCTCTGTTGATAATTTGTGAATTTTTTGATTCTGTTTGGTTTTGTCTCATAGGAAAGCAGGAGACAAATTTCAGGCTGTGATGAACGGGCCATGATAGAGGGGGAGACTGAACAGATGTTAATTATCTTGGGCTCCACTAAATCTCTTTGACCTTACTTTGACCTATTTTGAGTTCCTCTTTGTGTTAATCATAATTTTTTTGGAAGTTGTCATATCAAATCTTGTTGGAAGAGGCTATTGTTAAATCAAATCCTTATCCTTCCCTCATCCCTTGATTCTAGGAGCTAACTCTTTAGTTTTTATTTTTTTAAAAAAAGGAAACTTCCCTTGGTTAATAACTGCGCCATAATGGGTAATAACTACCCCACTTCTCTCTCCAATTAGCATTTAATGCTTCCCTAACCTCCCACATCTCTCCACTTACTTCGGTTCTCTCTTCACCTTTCCCTCTCCACTTCTCCATTTTTAATATCATGAAAAAGGAAACGGCTCCAAAGAAAAGTGAACAAATTCTTCTCTCCAAAAAATCCTCCACCCCTCAAACCCACACTCATATACACATTCATTCTACATCTGCATCATATCTCTCACCATCATCCAAACAAACGGACACCATGAGGAGAAAAGTGATAGCAACAAAGACTTCATCAAGAAAAAAGAAAGAACCATTGGTTGAAGAGGAAGAGGAATCTCACACCTCACCACCTCCCTCACCACCGAAGAAGGCAACCCCTGGACGCAGTTCACAAAAGACTAAAAGCTTTGTGTTACATGACACGAGGGAACTAGCCAAGCTGGAATCATTGGAATTCAAAAATAAATTCAACAAGCCTCATTCTCACTTTGATCCTGCTAGATTCAATTCGTGTGCCTCCTATGAGTTCCACAAGGAAGTATTGGAGAAACGTCACTTATGTGTCTCACACCTAGTGAATCTGGACTCACTGGCAGCCAAAGGAATCAACTTCTCTCCTCTGTTTGAGAATCTGAAATAGACTCCTCTGCTCCATATTCAGAAACCCGTTTACCCTGGATTGGTACGAGAATTTTATGCTAATATGAGGCTGATCGATGGTACCATTCATTCCTACGTAAAGAGGGTATACATGACTCTGAACTCGGAGACAATCAGCGCTGCCTTAGGCTACACAGATGAGGGACCAAGAGCATACATGACTGAAAAATGGGACTCTCAGGTTAGGGTCACATACAAGCTAGCCTTGCAACAAATCTGTGAGAACTTGTCTGGCTTGGATGGCACCATCCCCACTCACAAGGCCCTCGGTCCCACAAACTCATTGCTGCACAGAATCATTACTCATATTCTGACTCCATAAAGTGGTTCACACAACATAGTAACTGTTTCTGACTCTCTTATGCTTTTTGCTATTGTTACTTCCTCTTCTATTTCTTTTGCATACCTTCTGATAAGGCATATGTGGGAAGCTGTTAAAAGTACCAAAAAGGCAAATCTTCCCTATGGCATGTTTCTCACCAGCATTTTTGAATATTTTGAAGTTGATCTAACAAATGAAGCTGTAGAGAATAAGGTCTCAATCATTAAGGGAGGAGGAGTTTCAAGTACAATGAAAGGCACCAAAGGGAAAAAGTCAATGCCCTCTGATAGTGACCTAGAGAGCTGACCGGTCGAACCATCCAAAGTGACAGAGTCAATAAGAGAAATACTCACTGAGTTTTTGAATATGTCTAAACTAATGGTGGATTCATACAAGGCTGCACGCAAACAAGCTTTTGAAAATGAAAGGGCGTGGATGAAATGCTAAGAGAGAGTGGGCCTAATGCTGCAGAATTTAGAAGAAGAGATGGGGGGTGCCAATGATGATGATGCAGATGGCTCTGAGTACAATTTATCTGATGATTGATCACTATATTTATTGTTGATTTCTGGCTTTATTTGGCTTATTTTGATACTATTGTAGGCTGTTATGGATACTTTAGATCTGTGATACTCTGTTATTTTGCTGCTGGTGATATTTTGGATATTTTGCATACCTTTGTCATTTCTTTGCAGGTCCCCTTTGATGACAAAAGAGAGAGAAAAAGCTGAAAAATTGAAAGGTTGTGTTGCTTTGCTTGAAAAGTAGCTAGAACTAAAAATAGGGGCTGAAATCAAGTTGATTCATGATTACCCCTGTACACTGATTGTGTTGCTATGTGTTGCTCTGTTTTATGTTTATTTTTTTTATACTAATTATACAGGTTTATGGTTATCATGATCTGTTTTGGCTGTGATAAGTTTGTTTAAGCTCTGATAATTTTAGTTTAATAATCTGCAAATCTTATTCAGTTTGAATGATGACCTGAAACAGTTTTATAGACTGTAAATTATTGTTTGGCAAATCCTTTTGGCAAGAAACTGCTTTTACAAGAATTAGTTTGATCCAAAGTATGTTGAGTTTTTAATATATGTTGAAAAGTACTCTGAAGGTACTCAAGCATGCTTTACTTTTTGACTGTTTTGATTGAGCAAAAAATTTTTATGATGACAAATTGAGTATTTGTTTATCCTCAACTCTTCTCATAAATCAAGCCATTCAACATTGCAGAATTTTATATGTTGAATAACATAGTAGCCTTAAGCTTGATTTCAAAAGTTACAAGTAAAGCTTCCCTTGGTAAAATAGCATACATTAAGGGGGAGCCATGTAACAATTGGAAAGGAAGGAATCCAAGTATTCAAAGGGAGTACTCTAATCCTTGATTTATTTCCATTTCAATTTTTAATAATGTTTGTCATCAAGGGGGAGATTGATGAGTTTGGAAAATTCCAAATTAATTTAGTGATGATCAAACATTATTAATATAATTACAAAATTATTAATTTGATTTTTGATCATATGTGTTAACTAAATAATTTTGCTGTGCAGGTTTTGATTAGGCCGAAAAAGAAAAGAAAAATTGTTGCAAGCCCAAATATGAATTTTACTTTCAGCTTTGGTTAAATTGTTTGGCTGAATCAATATTTTGTTAATGGGCCAAATTCTATTTACATTATTATTAGCCCAACTCAAATTTTAGTTGGAAACCCAAAGCTTGGTTCGAAACCAATTTTGAGAGAAAACAAATGTTTTGCTTTATGCTTCCAACGGAACTCATTTCCATCATGTGGTGGATTTCAAATTCAATTAACTTGAATTAACTTGCATTGGAAACATGAGAGAGAATATGCAATTGATTTGATGACCTCATTAATGTTACACGCCACTAAGAAAGAAAGGCGAGTAGGAATTAATTCAGCTTGATTTAATTTGTTCAAATCCATTACATGCCTTTCTTTCTAATCTCTCTTCTCTCTCATCTTTCTTCTTCATTCGGTCACTTCACAGAGAAAGCATGGAAGTTATGGCAAGCTACCGAAGAGAAGAAGAAGCAAGCAACAAGACCATTGCAATGATGGCAAAAAAAGAAAACAAAAAGTATGTTGTGGCTGAGATTTTCACTAAAGGAGGTAAGATTTGGTGAAGTAAGCTCAACCTCTCCATACCAAAAATGGATGAAGAAGATTTCGGTCAGAGAAAGAGATCTCAGAGGGATGGCTCGTCTCTGCTTTTGTGTTCACTCATCACAGAAGGTAGCTAGGGTGGCTACGTGAAGGAGGAAGCAAAAGTGGAGCAGGAGGAGCTGTCATACATCAAGAAGCATCAAGGGCTAGGAGTCCTTCTTGGAGTGCAAGTCAAGTTGGATGGCTCATATTGATGAAGCTTGGTGTAAAGAGAAGACTCAGAGGTAATTGCATGTTAGTTTTAGCATTCGATTATCTCTCCTCTCTCTCTGGCCGAACCGGTTTTGCATGAAGAAGAAGAAGTTTAGCTTGGTTCATTTGGTTTCAACCGTGGAGGCTTCCCCCTCTATATATAAGGGAGAACAGCCAGGGCTTGAAGCAAGGAAAAGAGTGAGCACAGTGTTCTCATAGCTACCTAAGCTAACAGAAGTTCTTCTCCTTCAATATTTATCAGTTTGTATTTTTCTGTTTGATTTTGTCTGTCTTGAGTCTCATGGAAAAAGGAAAACAGTGAGGTTTGTAAGAAAAAGCCATAGAGCGAAAAAAGGCAAAGAGTGCAAAATTGAAAGAAAAAGCCATAGATATCCTTAGAGGTTCTTTGTGCACTGTGTTGTGTTTTATGATTCTGTAAGAATCCCCTTGCAAGTTAGGTAGCACTTAGCAGTTGAAAGCTTGGTTGTGACCAAGTCAAGTTCAGGATTGGGGTTTAGATTCTGGACTTGTCCTGGATAGGAAGGGTAGTTCCTAGGGAAAATTGGTGTATGTAATCATGAAGATTATAGTGAAATTCCATCATTATTGTGATAGAGACTGGATGTAGGCTGCATTGCACTGGACAGCTGAACCAGGATATATCGTGGTGTGATTATCTCTCTTTCTCCTACTCTATTTCTGTTTCTGCTGCATAGGAGATAAAACCAAAAAATATCTCGTGTCGGGTGATGAGATAAAAAAAAAAGTCTCGTGGCTGGGTACGAGACAAAAATAAAAAAGTCTCCTGAAGTTGTTTCAAAGACCAGCAAATTTTATAACCAAAAAAGGGGGCTAATATTCAACCCCTTTCTCTTAGCCACTGAAAACCATCAAGTGGCTAATTTTAGTGTACACATAGCATAGTCGAAGGAATCTCTGACTCTTTGCACACCATAGCATAAATAATCAAAGATTAATTTGTGACTACATAGCTGAGTGTTAACACTTAAGAAATGGTTATATATATTGTTGTTACTTGTTACTCACCCTGGATGCTCTTAAGAATTTGATCCATCTGGAGCGTAAATTTTGTAAAGGATCTTGTTAATCTTGTTCTCTACCACACAGACACAAGTTTGTTGAAAGTCAAAACATTGGCAGGGGGTCTCAGGTAGAGAATTTTTCAAAGTACTTGGGTCATCTACTGCTTTGATTATGTAATCTGCTATGTGGTGCACGAAATTGTGATCATCAACAATGGCGCCAAAGGACTTGGAGCTCTTAAACGTGAATCACACTTTGTCATAATTCCGCACAACTAACCAGCAAGTGCACTGGGTCGTCCAAGTAATAAACCTTACGTGAGTAAGGGTCAATTCCACGGAGATTGTCGGCTTGAAGCAAGCTATGGTCATCTTGTAAATCTCAGTCAAGCGGATTCAAATGGTTATGGAGTTTAAGGTGATGAAAATAAACATAAAATAAAGATAGAGATACTTATGTAATTCATTGGTGGATTTCAGATAAGCGTATGAAGATGCTTTGTTCCCCTTGAACCTCTGCTTTCCTATTGCCTTCTTCCAATCATTCACTCCTTTCCATGGCAAGTTTTATGTTGGGCATCACTGTTGTCAATGGCTACATCCCGTCCTCTCAGTGAAAATGGTCCTGATGCTCTGTCACAACATCGGCTAATCAACTGTCGGTTCTCGATCATGTCAGAATAGGATCCATTGATCCTTTTGCGTCTGTCACACGCCCCACAATCGCGAGTTTGAAGCTCGTCACAGTCATCCCTTCCCAGATCCTACTCGGAATACCACAGACAAGGTTTAGACTTTCCGGATCTCAGGAATAGCTGCCATTAATTANAGCAGAGCTCCACACCTTAATCTATGGTGTGTAGAAACTCCACCGTTAAGAATACATAAGAACAAAGTCTAGGCATGGCCGTGAGGCCAGCCCCAAACGTGAAAAGGTCTATCAGAGTATGAGTAAAAGATAGACTGTATGAAAATACAATGGCAAAAGGTCCTATTTATAGAGAACTAGTAGCCTAGGGTTACAAAAATAAGTAATTAATGCAGAAATCTTCTTCCGGGTCCACTTGGTATGTGCTTGGCTGAGCATTGACACTTCCATGTGTAGAGACTTTTTTTGGAGTTAAACGCCAGCTTTTGTGCCAGTTTGGGCGTTTAACTCCAGCTTTTGTGCTAGTTTTGGAGTTAAACGCCAGAATTCTTGAGCTGACTTGGAACGCATGTTTGGACCATCAAATCTCGGGCAAAGTACGAACTATTATATATTTCTGGAAATCCCAGGATGTCTACTTTCCAACGCAATTGAGAGCGTGCCAATTGGGCTTCTGTAGCTCCAGAAAATCTACTTTGAGTGCAGGGAGGTCAGAATCCAACAGCATCTGCAGTCCTTTTTCAGCCTCTGAATCAGATTTTTGCTCAGGTCCCTCAATTTCAGCCAAAAAATACCTGAAATCACAGAAAAATACACAAATCATAGTAAATTCCAGAAATGTGATTTTTAAATAAAAACTAATAAAAATATAATAAAAACTAATTAAAATATACTAAAAATATACTAAAAATAATGCCAAAAAGCGTATAAATTATTCGCTCATCACAACACCAAACTTAAATTGTTGCTTGTACCCAAGCAACTGAAAATCAAATAGGATAAAAAGAAGAGAATATACAATGAATTCCAAAAACATCTATGAAGATCAGTATTAATTAGATGAGCAGGGCTTTTAGCTCTTTGCTTCTGAACAGTTTTCGCATCTCACTTTATTCCTTGAAGTTCAGAATGATTGGCATCTATAGGAACTCAGAATCTAGATAGTGTTATTGATTCTCCTAGTTAAGTATATTGATTCTTGAACACAGCTACTTTATGAGTCTTGGTCGTAGCCCTAAGCACATTGTTTTCCAGTATTACCACCGGATACATAAATGCCACAGACACATAACTGGGTGAACCTTTTCAGATTGTGACTCAGCTTTGCTAGAATCCCCAATTAGAGGTGTCCAGGGTTCTTAAGCACAATCTTTTTTTTGCTTTGGACCTCGACTTTAACCGCTCAGTCTCAAGTTTTCACTTGACACCTTCACGCCACAAGCACATGGTTAGGGACAGCTTGGTTTAGCCACTTAGGCCAGGATTTTATTCCTGTGGGCCCTCCTATCCACTGTGCTCAAAGCCTTGGATCCTTTTTATCACCCTTTCCTTTTGGTTTAAAGGGGTATTGGCTTTTTCTGCTTGCTTTTTTTTTTTTGCAAGCTTTTCACTGCTTCAAGAATCAATTTTATGATTTTTCAGATCATCAGATAACATTTCTCCTTTTCCTTTCATTCTTTCAAGAGCCAACAATTTTAACATTCATAAACAATCAAATTCAAAAATATGCACTGTTCAAGCATTCATTCAGAAAAACAATAGTATTGCCACCACATCAAGATAATTAAACTGTTTTAAAATTTGAAATTCATGCACTTCTTTTTCTTTTTCAATTAAAAACATTTTTCATTTAAGAAAGGTGATGGATTCATTTTCATAGCTTTAAGGCATAGACACTAATGATCATGTAATAAAGACACAAACATAGATAAACATAAAGCATAATTTTCGAAAAACAGAAAATAAAGAACAAGAAAATTAAAGAACGGGTCCACCTTAGTGATGGCGGCTTGTTCTTCCTCTTGAAGATCTTATGGAGTGCTTGAACTCCTCAATGTCTCTTCCTTGCCTTTGTTGCTCCTCTCTCATGGTTCTTTGGTCTTCTCTAATTTCATGGAGGATGATGGAATGCTCTTGGTGCTCCACCCTTAGTTGTCCCATGTTGGAACTCAATTCTCCTAGGGAGATGTTGATTTGCTCCCAATAGTTTTGTGGAGATTTCCAACCTCTTCTTCGGATCTCATGTCGGATCTCCGGATACTCATTCTTTTTGAGTTTGAAAGGGACCTCGGGGATCACTTTCTTCTTGGCCACAACTTCATAGAAGTGGTCTTGATGTAACCTTGAGAGGAATCTCTCCATCTCCCATGACTCGGAGGTGGAAGCTTTTGCCTTCTATTTCCTCTTTCTAGAGATTTCTCCGGCCTTTGGTGCCATAAATGGTTATGGAAAAACAAAAAGCTTTAACTTTTACCACACCAAACTTAGAAGGTTGCTCGTCCTCGAGCAAAAGAAGAAAGAAGAGAGTAGAAGAACAAGAAATAGAGGAGATGGAGTGGGCTTTGTGTTTCGGCCAAGGGGGAGAAGTGGTGTTTAGGTTGTGTGAAAATGAAGGAGTGAAGATGGGTTTATATAGGAGTGAGAGGGGTGTGTATGGTTCGGCCATTATGGGTGGGTTTGGGAGGGAAAGTGGTTTGAATTTGGATGGTGAGGTAGGTGGGGTTTTATGAAGGATGGATGTGAGTGGTGAAGAGAATGGTAGGATTTGATAGGTGAGGGGTTTTTGGGGAAGAGGTATTGAGGTGATTGGTGAATGGGTGAAGAAGAGAGAGAGAGTGGTGGGGTAGGTGGGGATCCTGTGGGGTCCACAGATCCTGAGGTGTCAAGGATATCTCATCCCTGCACCAAGTGGCGTGCAAAACGCTCCTTGCTGTCAATCCTGGCGTTAAACGCCAGGCTGCTGCCCATTTCTGGCGTTTAACGCCAGCTTCTTGCCCATTCCTGGCGTTAAACGCCAGTCTGGTGCCCTTTTCTGGCGTTAAACGCCCAGAATGGTGCCAGACTGGGCGTTTAACGCCCATTTTGCTACCTTTACTGGCGTTTAAACGCCAGTAACTGTCTCCTTCAGGGTGTTCTGTTTTTCATTCTATTTTTCACTTTGTTTTTGCTTTTTCAATTGTTTTTGTGACTTCACATGATCATCAATCTACAGAAAACACAAAATAACAATAGAAAATAGAAAATTATCATAGAATAGTAACGATTGGGTTGCCTCCCAACAAGCGCTTCTTTAATGTCAATAGCTTGACAGTGGGCTCTCATGGAGCCTCACAGATGTTCAGAGCAATGTTGGAACCTCCCAACACCAAAATTAGAGTTTGAATGTGGGGGTTCAACACCAGATTTAGAGTTTGGTTGTGGCCTCCCAACACCAAACTTAGAGTTTGACTGTGGGGGCTCTGTTTGACTATGTATTGAGAGAAGCTCTTCATGCTTCCTCTCCATGGTTATAGAGGGATATCCTTGAGCTTTAAACACAAGGGAGTCTTCATTCACTTGAATGATCAATTCTCCTCTGTCAACATCAATCACAGCTTTTGCTGTGGCTAGGAAGGGTCTGCCAAAGATGATGGATTCATCCATACACTTCCCAGTTTCTAGGATTATGAAATCAGTAGGATGTAATGGTCTTCAACCTTTACCAAGACATCCTCTACAAGTCCATAAGCCTATTTCTTTGAATTGTTTGCCATCTCCAGTGAGATTCTTGCAGCTTGTACCTTAATGATCCCTGGCTTCTCCATTACAGAGAGAGGCATGAGGTATATACTTGACCCTAGGTCACACAGAGCCTTCTCAAAGGTTATGGTGCCTATGGTACAAGGGATGGAGAATTTTCCAGGGTCTTGTCTCTTCAGAGGTAATTTCTGCCTAGTCAAGTCATCCAGTTCTTTGATGAGCAATGGAGGTTCATTCTCCCAAGTCTCATTACCAAATAGCTTGGCATTTAGCTTCATGATTGCTCCAAGGTACTTAGCAACTTGCTCTTCAGTGACATCTTCATCCTCTTCAGAGGAAGGATACTCATCAGAGCTCATGAATGGCAAAAGTAAATTTAATAGAATCTCTATGGTCTCAGTGTGAGCCTCATATTCCCATGGTTCCTCATTAGGGAACTCCATGGAGGTCAGTGGGCGTCCATTGAGGTCTTCCTCAGTGGGAATCACTGCCTCTTCCTCCTCTCCATGTTCGGCCATGTGAGATGTGGTTATGGCCTTGCACTCTCTTTTTGGATTCTCTTCTGTATTGCTAGGGAGAGTGCTAGGAGGGAGTTCAGTAATTTTCTTACTCAGCTGATCCAATTGTGCCTCCAAATTTCTAATAGAGGACCTTGTTTCAGTCATGAAACTTTGAGTGGTTTTGATTAGATCAGAGACAATGGTTGTTAAGTCAGAGGGGCTCTGCTTAGAATTCTCTGTCTGTTGCTGAGAAGATGATGGAAAAGGCTTGCCATTGCTAAACTTGTTTCTTCCACCATTATTGTTGTTGAAACCTTGTTGAGGTCTCTATTGATCTTTCCATGAGAGATTTGGATAATTTCTCCATGAATGATTATAGGTGTTTCCATAGGGTTCTCCCATGTAATTCACCTCTTCTATTGCTGGGTTCTCAGGATCATAAGCTTCTTCTTCAGAGGAAGCTTCCTTAGTACTGCCTGTTGCTGCTTGCATTCCAGACAGACTCTGAGAAATTATATTGACTTGTTAGGTCAATATTTTATTCTAAGCCAATATGGCATTCAGAGTAACAATCTCAAAACTCCTTTCTTCTGAGTTGACCCATTATTCACAGGATTCCTTTCAGAGGTGTACATGAATTGGTTATTTGCAACCATTTCAATGAGTTCCTGAGCTTCTGCAGGCGTCTTCTTCAGATGAAGAGATCCTCCAGCAGAGCTATCCAATGACATCTTGGATAGTTCAGACAGACCATCATAGAAGATTA
>NC_029789.2:11042835-11044471 GCF_000816755.2 Arachis ipaensis | reverse complement strand
AATGGAAGTCCATGAAACTTGCAATTCTGTTGCATTAGAGAAACTAATTGAGGCTTAAGCTCAAAGTTGTTTGCTCCAATGGCAGGGATAGAGATGCTTCTCCCATAGAATTCGGGAGTAGGTGCAGCAAAGTCACCAAGCACCTTCCTTGCATTGTTGGCATTGTTGTTTTTGGCTGCCATGGTTTCTTCTTCCTTGAAAAGCTCTGTTAGGCCCTCTAGAGAGAATTGTGCTTTAGATTCTCTTAGCTTTCTCTTCAAGGTCCTTTCAGGTTCAGGATCAGCTTGAACAAGTATGCATTTATCTTTGCTCCTGCTCATATGAAAGAGAAGAGAACAAGAAAGTAGGAAATCCTCTATGTCACAGTATAGAGATTCCTTGAGGTGTCAGAGGAAAAGAAGAATAGAAGGAGGAGGTGGAGAAGAGGGAATTCAAACTTATCAAGAGGGACAGAGTTCGAATTGCACCTTGATGAGGAGTCTTAGTCCCTTAAATAGAAGGATGTGAGAAGAGGGGAAGAAATTTTCGAAATTAAAGTAAGAGATTTTGAAAATTTGGTAATTGGTTTTCGAAAACTAAGATTGAGAAAGAAATCAAGTGATTTTTGAAAAAGATTTTGAAATCAGAATTTAAAAAGATATGATTGAAAATTAATTTTGAAAAAGATGTGATTGAAAAGATATGATTGAAAATCAATTAAGAAAAAGAAAGTTTTTAAAATTAAAGTTGATTACTTGACTAACAAGAAATTAAAAGATATGATTCTAAAATTTAAAGTTTGATCCTTTCTTAATAGGCAAGTAACAACTTGAAAATTTTGAAGTAAATCTTTAATTATATCAAGGATTTTTGAAAATAGTAAAAATAAATATAAAATGGAAAGAAATTGATTTTGAAAGAGATATTATTGAAAAGATATGATTTGAAAAAAATTTGATTTTGAAAAATTATGAAAACTTGAAAAAAATGTGAATTAAAAACAAAATCTTCCCTCTAGTGCCATCCTGGCGTTAAACACCCAGAATGGTGCCCATTCTGGCGTTTAACGCCCAAATCTCTACCTTTTTGGGTGTTAAACGCCCAGCCAGGGTACCTGGCTGGGCGTTTAAACGCCAGTTTTCCTTCTTCACTGGGCGTTTTGAATGCCCAGCTTTTTCTGTTTGATTCCTCTGCTGAATATTCTGAATCTTCAATTCTCTGTATTATTAAACTTGAAAAGACATAGTTTTAAAAAATATTTTTAAATTTTTGATGATGGAAATCAATAAAAATGCAACTAAGATCAAATAAACAATGCATGTAAGACACCAAACTTAAAAGTTTGTATACTAAGGACTATAACAATGTAAAAATGCATGTAAGAAACAACAAAACATACAAAACAAGAGAATTTGAAGATCAGAGCAATGAAATCATCAAGAACAACTTGAAGATCAATGAAGAACAATATGTATAAATTTTCGAAAATTAGAAGGATAAAGACATGCAATTGACACCAAACTTAAAATTAGATAATAGACTCAAACAAGAAACATAAAATATTTTTGGTTTTATGATTTTAAAATTTTTTTGTATTTTTTTTCGAAAATTATATAGAAAATAAAATAAAGAGAATCAAAACTTTTAATAAGAATTC
>NC_029789.2:11039399-11042267 GCF_000816755.2 Arachis ipaensis | reverse complement strand
TCGATCATGTTGGAATAGGATCCATTGATCCTTTTGCGTCTGTCACACGCCCAACACTCGCGAGTTTGAAGCTCGTCACAATCATCCCTTCCCAGATCCTACTCAAAATATCACAGACAAGGTTTAGATGTTCCGGATCTCAGGAATGGCCACCAATAATTTTAGCCTATACAACGAAGGTTCTAATATTATATTAGAAACCCAAGAGATACACATTCAAGCTTGTTTGCATGTAGAACGGAAGTGGTTGTCAGGCACGCGTTCAAAGGTGAGAATGGTGATGAGTGTCACAAAATCATCACATTCATCATGTTCTTGGGTGTGAATGAATATCTTGGAGAAGAAATAGACTTGAGTTGAATAGAAAAACAATAGTACTTTGTATTAATTCATGAAGAACAGTAGAGCTCCACACCTTAATCTATGGTGTGTAGAAACTCCACCGTTAAGAATACATAAGAACAAAGTCTAGGCATGGCCGTGAGGCCAGCCCCAAACGTGAAAAGGTCTATCAGAGTATGAGTAAAAGATAGACTGTATGAAAATACAATGGCAAAAGGTCCTATTTATAGAGAACTAGTAGCCTAGGGTTACAAAAATAAGTAATTAATGCAGAAATCTTCTTCCGGACCCACTTGGTGTGTGCTTGGGCTGAGCATTGACACTTCCATGTGTAGAGACTTTTCTTGGAGTTAAACGCCAGCTTTTGTGCCAGTTTGGGCGTTTAACTCCAGCTTTTGTGCTAGTTTTGGAGTTAAACGCTAGAATTCTTGAGCTGACTTGGAACGCATGTTTGGGCCATCAAATCTCGGGCAAAGTATGAACTATTATATATTTCTGGAAAGCCCAGGATGTCTACTTTCCAACGCAATTGAGAGCGTGCCAATTGGACTTCTGTAACTCTAGAAAATCCACTTTGAGTGCAGGGAGGTCAGAGTCTAACAACATCTGCAGTCCTTTTTTAACCTCTGAATCAGATTTTTGCTCAGGTCCCTCAATTTCAGCCAGAAAATACCTGAAATCACAGAAAAACACACAAACTCATAGTAAAGTCCAGAAATGTGATTTTTAAATAAAAACTAATAAAAATATAATAAAAACTAATTAAAATATACTAAAAACATACTAAAAACAATGCTAAAAAACGTATAAATTATCCGCTCATCACTATGTCTTTCTCATCCACGTATATTGCTGAAAATATTATTTTAAGCATACGTTACTCAAATTCAGCTAGCTGCATGATTGTTTCTTTTTTCATACGTCAATGCAGATAGATATATTTGGTATGGATCAATATATTTGGAATACAAAATTTTATTCTTACATAAATGAAACAAAGTGGATGATAATCTATATTGTTACGTCTAACATTTCCATCTCCAAGAATGACTATACTATCCTTAGGAGGAGCCGTGACATTTTGCATGTTGTGACAATGTTGTTAAGAAGTATCCAGCAAAGCAATTAGAGCTGACATATGTATAAGGAATCCCTGCGGTTTCGGTGGCCCTCCCAATCTTCACTTTCTTCTTGTAAAAGCTTGCAGCCGATTGGACCGCATCATGACGGTCCATATCGACCCAATTCTATTGGGAGGAACCTCTAACAATACAAGAAGAAACAAATTATGTATGTTCTTTCCGTTTAAAAAGTCAAGATCACATGATTTAGGTACCTTGGTGATCCCAGCTTCTTTGATTGCGTTTATGATGTTCAGTTAATCATTTATTTGATGTATACCCACAGTGCAGATGACAACATCAACTTGCTTGATTGCCTTAACAAAGCTTGCATGATCACTTAGATCACCCTACACGGTAATCACATATTAACAGTACTATGCTGTTTGGACTTTAACAGTACTATGCTGTTTGGACTTTAATATGAAGTAGCTATACAAATGAGTAAAAGAAAAAATGAGATGGTACTAGTAGGTGATTGGAAGATACAAACATAAACAAGAGTGACTCCATAACTTTTGAGGGTGAGAAACACTGCTCTCCCCTAACCAAAGCAATCGTGGGGTGTCCTGCTTTTGCAGTTGCCTCAACTATGTGTTTTCCAAATGTGTCCTGTGCCTTTAATCAGAGTAAATATTAAATCCAGTCTCTATCTATTATAAGATAAAACGAGGCGATTTTTGTACAAAAAAAATAGATTTGTCTTAGTCTTTGTCTCTATCTGTCATGAGTCGTGACAATTCTTCTGTCATTTTTTGTTACCAAACTTAACAAAAAAAATCTATGTGACATTTAATGTTGCTGATGTAGACGCTAAATTTCTGTTAAGTGTCATGCTAGCGAATGGACAATACTCAAAAATCGATTTATTTCTCTATAGACAATGATAAGAAGTTAGTTTGTCTTCTTTTATCCACAAAAAAACGATGTCATTTCAGATACTTCACTGAATCAAAACTTATGTTATTTGTGAATGATTTATCTCAGTTCTCTCATTCATCTTTCAAATCAACTAATTGAGACTTCATGATTCACCAAACTCATCAAATAGACTAATAACTGTTATAAAAATTCAACGATTAAAAATAGTGTAATATCAGTAGAGACAATAATTATTGCAAACTCGGAAACTATCATCAAAGCTTTTTTAATTTGTACCCACTCCAAGTTTAAAGCCTCTTAGACCACTTAAAAAGAATTGATATTGAATAATTTAGATTTTAGTATGGATACTAGTTATAGGACTTAAGAACATATGTTTTGTTGTTTAAAACCTCTCACTCTTACAATATTTTTAGTTTAGGGACAAATGTTTTGATTTTTTTTTTTTTGTCTTAAAATCATGTTGTTACCAATATTATGCTATCATTAGGTGTTAACTTATTAAAGATAGATTCCTTCTTTA
>NC_029789.2:11037411-11039388 GCF_000816755.2 Arachis ipaensis | reverse complement strand
AAAAATATATGTTAAATATATTAATTTACTACTTTGTTGCTTTGCACAAATGATTGTTTTATTTTATAGAAGAAATTTTAAACATTAATCATAATAATCTATTTTTATTTATCTTTATAAGTGTTCAAATATTTAATGTCATCCCATAACATAAATATAACAGTAAAGAACGCACAAAAAACAAATATGCACGAAAAAAGTTACTGTCGAAAATACAATAATAATCTTCAAAAATTTGTTAATTAAAGGTTTAAATTCGTATAAGAAAACAAATCTATCACTGAATATTTCTCCTACAAAGATAAATCGATTTCTGATCATTATTCATAAAAAGATAAATTGACTTTTGACCATTTTTTATTCACCAACATATTTAATAGTGACTTAGTGTCTACATTAGTAATATTAAGAGTCCGTTTGAAAACTCTAGAAGTAGCTTTTTTTAACTTTTGACTTATGAAAAGTAGTAGTATTAATGTTTGGTGCAATTTTCAAAACCAAATTGCAACTTTTTAAGAAGTTATTTTGGAGCTTACAGAGAAGTTAAAAAAAATGACTTCTCTCATAATACTTCTACTTTTCATTATATTTATATAAAATAAGCACTTTTAGAGTTAAAAATTCAAATACAAAATAACTTATTTATAAGTTACTTTTAACATAGTCATTTATTGTTTAAGTTATTTTATCAAAAGAAACTTAATTAAGTTGATTACCCAAACTGGGCCTAAGTGTCATGTAGATATTTTCCCTTAAATTTAGTAAAAAAAGATGGAAAAACTACTATAACTCACACAGGAAATGGACAGGAATCGAAATAAATGTATTTTTTCGATAAAAACCACTTTGTGCTATTTTAGGGTCGATACAGATCGAATTGGGTCTCTAAAAAAATAAAGGAAAAACTACCATTTGTATCCATGAATCTTGCGAACGCTGACAAAAGTACCCATCAAACAAGAAAATTAACGTTGTACCTATGAAAGATGAATTTCGTGTGACAATAGTACCCAAACCGTGATTTTCGTTGACTTTTTAATAAAATTTCCAAATTACCCCTTATATCTTCTTCCTCAAATTCCAAATTTCACAACCCTCATCCTTCGTCTTCCTTCTCTGCTGTTGCCAGCCACCATACATGATCTCTTTGGCGCTTGAGAACATTAGCAGCAAGAAACTGTTGTTGTTGGATAGAGGCGAGTTGCTGCTGCCTCTCGCGGCGCTTGGACGCGGGAACCGAAGTGCTCTTGACATGGGTTTGGCAATCGAAGCCACGGCTCTTGCAGCATGTCCTGCACCGCATGTGAGGGCAATCCTTCTTCGCCTGGTTCCTACAGTCCTAGCAGCTAATCTCACCTGCTCCACTTCCTGCTCCACTTGCTGTTCCGCTTCCCACGGCCGACACCGTCACCAGGAAGGCCGATCTCGAAGGTGACTGATCGTCGGACACGGTGGTTGGACCCACTCCTAGAGCAGCCGCGGAGCTGTAAAGATCTTGGTGGAAGAGAGGCCTTGCTTGAGATATGAGGTCGTGTTCCGGTTGGTGATGATGATGATGATGGTTCCACAGCTCCAAGCCACCTCGGTACGAGAAAACGTCTTCATTCTTGTACTAGTAAAAGGTGTCGGAGGGAGAAAACATCTTCATGCCTGGTGGCTGGCAGCAGTAGAGGAGGAAGACGAAGGATGATGGTTGTGAAATTTGGAATTTGGGGAAGAAGATAGAAGGGGTAATTTGAGAATTTTATTAAAAAGTCAACGTAAAATGAAAAATCACGGTTTTGGTACTATTGTCACACGGAACCCATCTTTCATGGGTACAACGTTAGTTTTCTTGTTTGATGGGTACTTTTGTCAGCGTTCGCAAAATTCATGGGTACAAATGGTAATTTTTCCAAAAAATAAAATATTGGTTTCTGGAGCACACACAAAATACTAAATTTAGAAGTTAGTACTTTTATTAAAATCTGTCGCATA
>NC_029789.2:11025712-11037336 GCF_000816755.2 Arachis ipaensis | reverse complement strand
TCCGCACAAAATTCTTAGAGATATAGAATTACAGAAATACACAATTACACATACATGTCACTTAGTTTGGGGCATAAGCATGGAGCATATACTACCAGAGTAATGATCCATCCTTGGATGGAGAAATATGGTCCGCATTTACGATGAAAATAAAGCTGCTTCAACATTCGATTGAATTTCGATCAAAACAGTGAAAACGAAACAGCACAGCAATATCAACATCCTCTAATTCGGCAATGGAGGCTCATATGAGGATCCTGAACCCCTCAATTCTTGGTCGCCACCTTCTTCAGAAAACCACTTCACATTCACATTCACATTCTCTTCTCCATCTGCCGAAATCAAAACCCGCTCTCCCTTTTCGTTATTGCTACCACCGTAACGCAACACCCATAATCTGCTCCTCTCAATTTCCCACCTTTCCAAATCCAAATCCCAATCCCAATCCCAATCCCTTCACCTTCTTCTCCTCTCTCACCGCCTCCCAAAACCTCAACTTTTCTCACCCTACAAATAATGTCAGCCCCTTCCTCTCCCGTTCTCATGGTGGCGGATTCGTTTGGAACCCTGCTTCGGAGAACAGGATTGGGGGAAAGATGGGATTTTGCGGGGCGGAAGGGAGGGTTACGACGGTGGTGTTGTTGGGGTGGCTGGGAGCGAAGACGAAGCACCTCAAGAGGTACGTGGAGTGGTACAACGCGCGTGGAGTACACGCGATGACGTTCGTGGTTGATGTGAGGGAGCTGCTCTCCTTCGACCTTGGGAGGATACTTGAGAGGCGAATCTCTGCGCTGACGGATGAGCTCATCACGTGGGTGTCACGTGACGAAGAGGATGGGAGACAACGCTGTTTGGTGTTTCACACTTTCAGCAACACTGGTTGGTTTACGTATGTATGTCCAATCCCATTCCATTCCCTCATGATTTCACTCTTGTTGAGTGGTTACATTACTCATTGTTTGTAAATTCGTTTCTTTTTCTTTTTATTACAGTTATGGTTCCGTTCTGGCGAGAATGCTCGATAGACAGGATCTGATGGATAAGATTAAAGGATGCATTGTTGATTCTGGAGGAGGAGAACCCTTTAATCCACAGGTAACTTGATGTGTTAGTTCATTGTTCTTGGCTTTGTTGTTGAATTATCAAATTGAATATGGTGAGCTATTGTATATTGATCTTGTAGGTATGGGCTGCTGGTTTTTCTGCTGCCATATTGAAGAAGCGCAGCTCTTCGACCCAAGCCACTGAGACTGAAGTTAACACATCAACCATTCAACAAAATGAACCTTCAAGAATGGAAATCGTGGTCTTGGCACTTCTAGAGAAATTGTTCTCATTTCTATTGAAATTGCCTGATGTGAATCAGTGAGTCTCTTCTCTCAATGCCAATGTTTCTTGGTGATTCTTGTTGTTCTAGTAGTACTATATATAGTAAGCTAATTTATCGTGTCCGAAACAGGAGGTTAACAAGGGTTGTGAATGTGCTGTTGAAGGAGCAACCTTGCCCTCAGCTATACCTGTATAGTACCGCTGACAAAGTGGTTCCGTACCAATCAATAGAAGGGTTCATTGAGGAGCAAAGGAGGATGGGAAGGAGGGTAAGGTCCTTCAACTTCGGTTCATCCCCTCATGTGGATCATTACAGGACTTTTCCGGACTTGTATTTATCAGAGGTTACTGATTTCTTGAACGAGTGTTTTGCAACAGCCAACAAGACCACTTCCATATCTTGAGAGTCACTACCTTTCAAGTGTAAAATTATTTGCTTATTGGTTAGTCCCAAGTGGAATTTATTTACTTTGGCTATATGAACATGTATGCAACATTCAAAATTTCAGAAATAGATCGATTCTTTTGATGATTGATGAAGAAAATAGACATGGCAAACTGATAGCAGAACTTGGGTGGTAGACTTGAAACAAATTGATTAATTGGAATATTGGTTAAAGGTACTAACATAGTAACATTTACATCAACATCATCTCCACGTAAGGCATTAAACTCAGCTGTTAAATGTCAGTTTACTGGCAGGAATAAATAAATCGTAAAATGTCTTAGATTTCTTGACATATATTACCAAATTACAAAACAATCCATGATCAGAGTGTTAATCGGACACCTAATGAAGTAGGAAGATAAAAATATAGGTACCGATGCAAAATATTAGTAATATGATCTTACGATAAAATGTTGAATTGAGACATATTCCTAAGCAGAATTGGGGGATAATTATGTAATTGTAGTGAGGGACCACAGGTGAGCTGAACATTCTTGTTGTGCGGCTAAAATCTCCCGCACGTTTCGGTAGTTGAATCTGATTTTCTTTAGGTCCTAACCATCAAGCGTGTGGCAACATTTAGATACATAACAACGCCACAGGTATTCTCACCTTTAAATATTGGCACGCAAATAGTTGTACCGTATGGTATTCTCACCAACCACCGTGCTAGCTCCTTTGACGGCCGGAGGAATTACCAACCTAACCGGAAGATCTGGACCGTTGTTTTCGAATCGCACGCCTCTGCTGTTATGTTGAACCTGCAGCAGAAGAAAAGCGAGGCTCATGGTAAGTGACACTAGAACTAGAAATAGTTATGTTTTGAAATCAGCGCAAATGGTGCCTCAGCATTTTCTTGTTTTGAATTTAAGCTCTTCCAATGGCCGCTCAAGATGATCCCATGCTGCTTCCCACCCTCTCTCCCCCCAACACCTACCAAGCTGTCGTCAACGGCGGCACCTTTGACCGATTGCACGATGGCCACCGCCTCTTCCTCACCGTCTCTCTCTCTCTCTCTCTCTCTCATTTAGAAATTTCCAGTTTATATATCTATGTCATGTGAAATGTTGAAACTTTTTTAGCAGGCTTCAGCACAGTTGGCAAGGCACCGGATTGTGATCGGAGTTTGCGATGGACCTATGCTCGCAAAGAAGCAGGTTAGCCTTTTTTTTTTTTTTTTTCATTTTACGTATATCATAATGTTACTCTCGTAGTCTCGTTCAAAATTGATTAGCTTCCTTCTCTGTGCTGAACTTATTTGTTTATTTGTGTCAATGTCCAAAATTAGATTTTTCATGTACCTGCCAGTAGTATAATTGCAGCTTCAATTTTATGTTTTAAGCTGTGTATCCCACCCAGTTCCCATCATGCTGTGGATTACTAATTTTTAGTATTACAGTTCAACCAGTTCTTGATTTGGATGTGTTTATGTAACATTTAACTTTTTTGAACCGGCTGATTTGTTGCAAGTTGGATTCTTTTTATCCTATTAGTTCTATTGAAAATGTGAATTTTTTCTACCCCCCCCCCTTCTCTCTCTCTCTCTCTCTCTCTCTCTCTCTCTCTTAAATGAGCATAATTATTAGCCAAGAAAAGTTTACCCTCTTAATGATGGATGAATTTATTTATTATATTATTTTGTTGACATATGCATGTCTATTTTAAGTGGTGTGTCTTTGTATTGTTAGTTTCTGAGGGTGGATGGAAAGAAAATGAATGATGTCCTAATCTACATCCATCCATCAGTTGCATATCATTTAAGATTTATTTGAAAGAAAAAAATATCTTATATAAATTTTTATTTGAAATTGGTATGCAAAACCATGCAGTCTATCAAGCCAGAACTGGAAGTGCAAGCTGTACCAATCACAGATCCTTATGGGCCTTCTATCGTGGATGCAGATTTGGAGGCTGTGGTTGTAAGGTTTGTAATCTGCAAGGTTGTGTTATGCCAGTTTTATTTGTTGTTTTCTGATCTTGATCATGATCATAGAGTGTTGCTCTGATAGAGACTTGAGCAAGTTCATTACTATCATAATTTTGTGAATTCTTTTAGGTTTCTAATAATTGTAGCATAATTTTGTGAATTCTTTGATACCTGACTCATGTTGGTTCTCATACAGCAAAGAGACAGTACCTGGAGGATTAGCAGTAAACAGGAAAAGAGCTGAAAGAGGCCTTTCACAGTTAAAGGTATAGCTGTTTATTTATTTATTTATTTTTTGTCACCATAGAAAAAGTAAGAAACTAATTTGTCAAAACCTTTCTATGACATTAGAAATTGTTTCTATGTATCATATGCAGATTGAAGTTGTAGATTTGGTCTCTGGAGGTTCGGGTGAAGTTAAGCTGAGTTCATCAATGTTAAGGAAGCTTGAGGCTGAAAAAGTCAACCAGCAAAGCACAATATCACAGACTTAGAAACAAAGAATTTGTTCAGCTTATACATATATTATTTTTCAAACATTGTTTACACTGCCCATGATTGCAACATGCAAGTTGTTGTTTCATCAGAGTTCAGAAAATGGAGGAAACATTTTAGGAGTGGGGAAAATAGGGAGAAACTCGCAAATCCTTGAGAAGGAAGAACTTTTCTCCCTGCAGATAATATTTGTATCATTGAATTTATTTAATGAAATGTGACTATATATTATTTAAAGGCGAAGATCATATACGGTGGTTTATTTCAAGCGAACGTTGATTTTACCCATTTTAATTATGAATGTTTTTTCTCTACTAGAATTAATTTTTCTATTTTCTTTAAAGTATCTGATAAGGTAAAATTAATTAATGATGTTGGTGCGTAACGATTAACTCGTGTAATTTTGTTCTTGTCTCGTTTACTGAATTTTCGGAATGGGAAAGTATGAGGAGCTAATGGAATATTTGTATAATGTGTACAATGGAGGTTTAGGGAGTATTAGAGATATAACCATTAGTGTTACCTTTTTTCATCAGCTGAAGCTTTTGGAATGAGTGATATCATGATATGGTATTAGAGTTTTAGATCCGAAAGGTCAAGAATTCAATTCTTGGTGAACCCAAAAATCAGTTTAAACTTTTTGGGAAAATGTTTATTATTCCTAGTATTCGGATGGTTATTCTAGATAGTCACATTGTACAAATAGTCCATTGTCTCCCTAGTGGGACTCTTTCAGAATCAATTTAAAAAATATTTTTCCACTAAGTGTAATCTTAGTATATTCACTCTCTTGCAAATAATTTTTTTTTTCTAAATAACATATGATTGGATATAAATCTAGAAAAATTTCAAAAACGCTAGTTTAAAATTAGATCATGATGGGAAAATAGTTTTTTTTTTTTTAAATCAAGGGCATTGACCGCTTGGCGGTTGAAATTGTAACAGTTACGTGAAGAGTGAAGAGTGAAGAGGAGACTATATTATAGGGCAACGGATACTTTTGTTTCAGAATTACAAATTAATTTCAAAATTTACTCACATATATGCATGCGTTTGTTTTTGTTTAACGAAAACAGACTCAAAGTTTGAAAATTGCATTCAAGATTGTCACTCAAGTCTTATAGCCACGTCCCTTCATCAAAGGTTCAATCTTCTTCTTCTTCTTCTTCTTCTTCTTCTTCTTCTTCTTCAAAGTGCATGGCTTTGTTAGACACCATCTCTTAAGTTTTTTTCATACATGCTGTGTAAAAATTATTTCTGAGACCGCATTTCTCCATGCATGGCGCTAAAGATTTGATTTTTGATGATCGATTTCCTTAATTCTTGGCTCTCTGTGCATTGAAAATGGCTGTTGGTTCTCATTTCTGATTTTGTTATCTTTGTTCTTCTTAGATCACTTTGGGCATTTGCTTCATGACAAGAACTTTCATCCATTGAGAAACTGTCTCATTTCTTGAATCTGTCCAAGAGGGTATGCTTCATTTTCTTTTCATGTAACCTAGAGCCGTTCAAGTTTCTTGCTTTCTTCCTTAGATATTCTCATTTGGTTGTTATTGTTTTGTTTCCATTCTTCATTTAAATCATTACATTAATTCTGTAGGTTTTGATTTTCTTTTTCAGGTGCTGAGTTTTGAATTTTTTTTCAAAGATGAATGATCTGATGACGAAATCGTTCTTAAGTTATGTTGAACTGAAGAAACAGGTCATGAAGGACCTTGAAAATGAACGTGATATTGAAGCAGGGCAACTCAACCCCACACAACTAGAAGACCCTAATCTCACTCAGTTCTTCCAAGAAGTGGATGCAATCAAGGTTGAAATGGAAGAGATCACCAATCTCTTATTTGATCTTCAGCAACTGAATGAAGAAGCAAAGTCCACACACAGTGCAAAAGTCCTCCGTGGACTAAGAGACCGCATGGAATCTGACATGGTTGCGGTGCTTCGCAAGGCCAAGATCATCAAGGCAAGGCTTGAGGTCCTGGACCAATCCAACATAGCCAATAGAAATTTATCAGAGTCCTATAAAGAGGGTACACCAATTGATAGGACAAGGAGTTCTGTCACAAATGGTTTGAGGGTCAAGCTTAGGGACATGATGAATGAGTTTCAGTCCTTGAGGGACAAGATACTGTCTGATTACAAGGAAGATTTGAAGAGAAGGTACTACAGTGCGACCGGCGAGGTTCCGAGTGAAGAGGTCATGGACAAGATGATCTCAGGGAGTCTCAAAGTTGAGTTTTTGGCTGGGAAAACAGATGCTGACATGGGAACTCAGGTTAGACATGAGGCTGTGATGGATATTCAGAGGAGTTTGAACAAGCTTCACCAAGTGTTTCTTGATATGGCTATTCTGGTTGAGACACAAGGGGAGAAATTGGACAATATTGAAGATAATATGGCCAGTGCTGGTAACTACATCCATGGTGGAACTAATAGTCTTTACTATGCCAATCAGATGAAGAAGAAGAACCATAAATGGTGGTGCTGGGTTTGTGCTGTTGGGTTGATTGTGCTGTTGGTGTGCTTCATAGCAATGTTGACTTCTTGACTGGAGTAATTTTTTGAGGAGAGAGGTTTCGAGTTTTTGAGACTGTAAAAAGCTCTTTCCACTTCCTCCTAATGCTTGGTTTTTTCTAGAATTGTGGGAATAGGTTCTGTTAATTCATTCAGATTGTTGGAGAATTAAATTTTCATATTACTAGTACTCTAGTAGAATTCATTGACAAATTTTGGAAATTGGAACCTTTTAAATGCATCTGCTATTTACACTTTTTACATGTTCTGTTGCGCTTTCAGTGACCTTTTTCCCTAACTTAAATTTTGTGGTGAAATTACAAGTTAAACCTGCAAAACGCCAATTATTCTTATTACTACAGCACCTTGTAGAACCCACCTTCTTTCCTTTTGTTATTTGCAGTGTGTTTTGTAGGAGATTAAAAACGGGATGAATATGTTAAGATAAGTTACCATATACAAACTTAGGTGAAGAAAATCTTCCTTTTTCAATAATATGAAAAGAACTGTCTCAACAAATGGTCAATAAACGACACTAGGTACATGGAAGCAGAAGGAAGTCTAATTTTTTTAACTCTTATCGTCTTAAACAGGATATTCTATTCGGTCTACAAATATCTTGTGATCTTATCCCAAAGCGGTGCTGGCAATTTAAAGCCACAAATTTAGAATGTATTCTTCCCTTTTCTACAATTTCTTTCAACTTATATTAGAAGGACAATTCCCTTCCTTAATTGTTAATGGTGGCTATGCTGCTAATGCAACCCAGTGTGGAGCAGAGCCAGGTTCTGCTTGAGAGGTGTTCAAGCTTAAAAGAACTGAAGCAGATTCATGGCCAAATACTGAAAAATGGCACCATGATGCATGAGATGACAGCCAGCAGGCTCTTTGCTTCATATGCATCAAAAGAGTTTGGCAACTTGTTCTGTGCTCGTATGCTCTTTGACAGAATAAATTCACCTAATATTGTCATGTGGAACACCATGATCAGAGCATACTCGAACAGTGATGACCCGGAAGAAGCTCTGCTTTTGTACCATAAACTGCTTCACCATTCGGTGCCTCACAATGCCTACACTTTCCCTTTCCTTCTCAAAGCATGTTCTGCACTCTCAGCATTTGAAGAAACCCAGCAAATCCATGCTCAAATTTTCAAAAGGGGTTATGGATCTGAGGTTTATGCCACAAACTCCCTCCTTCGTGTGTATGCGACTTCAGGCTATATTGCATTGGCTCGCATCCTATTTAACCAGCTTGCAACTAGAGATATTGTTTCTTGGAATACAATGATTGATGGGTACATAAAATGTGGAAACTTAGACGTGGCTCATAAGATGTTTCAAGACATGACACTGAAAAATGTCATCAGTTGGACAACCATGATTGTTGGTTTTGTTAGGAAAGGCATGCACAAAGAAGCACTGTCTCTCTTTCAGCAAATGCTGGTTGCCGGCATCAAACCTGATCGAATAACCCTGAGTTGCTTGCTTTCAGCATGTGCAGGCCTTGGTTCATTGGAGCAAGGAAGGTGGATTCACAACTACATCAATATAAATGAAATAAAGATAGATCCAGTTTTGGGTTCTGTTCTTATAGACATGTATGCAAAATGTGGTGAAATGGAAAGAGCCCTACAAGTGTTTACTAACTTGGAGAATAAATGTGTCTATGCATGGACAGCAATAATTGGTGGCTTTGCAGTCCATGGGAAGGGTAGAGAATCCCTAGACTGGTTTACCCAAATGCAGAAAGCGGGAATCAAGCCAACTTCCATAACTTTCACTGCGATTTTGACTGCATGTAGTCATGCAGGACTTGTTGAAGAAGGAAAGTTCATGTTTGATAGCATGAGTACTGCTTACAACATTGCACACTCTATGGAACACTATGGATGCATGGTGGACCTTCTCGGTCGCGCAGGGTTGTTGAAAGAAGCAAAGGAGTTCATAGAGTCAATGCCCTTCAAGCCAAATGCTGTAATATGGGGCGCACTGCTCAATGCCTGCTACCTGCACAAACAAATTGAGCTTGGAAAAGAGGTTGGCAAAATTCTTATTGAGATGGACCCTGATCATAGCGGCCGCTATGTTCATCTGGCAAGCATTCTTGCTGCAGCCGGAGAATGGAACCAAGCAGTTAAAGTAAGAAACCAGATCAAACATAGGGGACTGCTGAATCTTCCAGGATACAGCAGCATAACACTAAATGGGGTTGAACACGAGTTCTTTGCTGGGATTGGATCCTCATACCCACATATACAAGAGATATATGACATGCCCAATATTATTGAGGAATAGATATGATACGTTTGGGAGGAAGTTTAGAGGAGAATAAAATGGAAGTAATGAAAATGAGAAGAATGTAGTTTTCCATCTTGTGGAAAGAAAAATTATCTTATCTTTTATTTTCATCACAAAGATGTTACAGATGCAATGAGATTTTTCTTTTTTGAGACATGACCTCTCTCAAAACTACATAAACTCCTCACCACCAGTTACACTCTTAGTAGCTCGGGAAATTATTAATACATAAGGTATTGTTTACAAATCAAGACAAAAAATATTTAACAATAAAGAAGCTCAGTTGCGGTTCAAGCAATGCTAAGATGCTGCACAGCTGTCCAAGTTTGCTCTGGCTCTAGCTGGACCCTTTCAATCTGAAACAGTGATAGCATAAAATTAAAATTCGTAAGAGTCAACTGGGAGGCTTGAAAACTAGAGTCAGTAACCAGAATGCTCAATTTCTGAAGGATGCTCACGCATATGTTCAAAAACAATTGTCCATTTAAACTCAATAACCATTGAACCCTATTTAAAAGCGTAATTCATTACCTTAGCATTTTCAACACAAACAAAATCTTTGTAACACGCTTCCATTTGAAGATGTGGATTCCACAACACAGCATCTGACCAACTACATGGGCAAGAGCCAAAGGATCATAAGCAAGAGACTTGGGAAAACCAAATAATAAAATTATGATAGAAGTTGCAAATTACATACTTTGTATTCTTGACAGATATTAAATCACCCAAGCCATTGTCAAGTTGTAACTCATCAGGAGCTCCAAGATAAATGCAATCTACAAATGCCGGGAAAGTGACCACATCCCTGCATTATAAAGATTATTGTCTATTTTGCAAACTTACAAACTCAAAGCTAAGATTTGACTGGTCCTTATTCAAGGCAATTCTGGTATTAAATAAGTTATATTGACACAATATACTTGTCTATTAGGAAAAAGGTAAAAATTGGCCACTAAGTGGATGCAATGTTACAGAACTCTAGTTTAAATTCAGGCAAAATAAGGGAAATAAAAGTAGACCTTAGGTAAAAAACGAATGTCATTGTATATCCCACATGTAAAGATAGTTGAAGATACTCAATAGCTAGTGCAGATTTTTATCCAACCTTTGGACTAAGGAAAGCAACTTCAGTAGTTTCATTCTAATCTCGTAGCAAATAGTACTATGTTTTATTTCTTTATAAGAATTCACAGACAGAAAATAACATACAGACCTTTCTTCTGTACCCTCCACTGGATTTTTAGGATCTGGATCTTTGTTCAGTGTTTTGCATCCTTTCAATCCCTTTACTGATGCACCACTCACAGAAGCCTGTGTGACAATGCTAAAATGATTATTTCTAATTGTAAGCAATAAATTGAGTCAAAATAACTTGTATTAGAAGAATTCTAATTAATTAAACTAATTATTGAAAGGAACATAATTTTCATTGGATTGGACACTTAATTTGAACTCATAACTCGGGAAAATCCTATACAAAATGATAATGATGACATATAAGAACAGATATAAAATCTTACACTAAAATACGTGTGCAGGGCAGTAGTAAATGAAAATGCCTTGTTGTCTGTATTTTTAACTTTTAACTCAGTCGAAAGACTCTTAGAATTAAGTGTGACCTGCAAAACAGGAAGCACGAAATTTTATCATCAAGCAGGTAATGAAACATGTCAAGAATGAGTACTAGCAGTACGGCAGCATTGCAAAGGGGAGAGAACTCTGGTCAAAGAAAATAAGCCCTTGACCTTGAATAAGGCATGGAAACCGAAATCCCACATAGCGCGACTATAGGAATCATCCTTCAGTTCCAGAGTAACAGCAGGATCTCCCTCCACATTTTCAGAATCAGCAACGGTCCAATCCATATTCCGTGCAAATCCATGCTGCCAAGAACTCAAGCAACCAAATTTAGTATACAATGGAATAGAAGAGCAGTATAGTCAACAAAGCACTCATGATTTTACCACAAAGAAGTGTGCAGAACCACTGTAATTCAATCAGACTTTTTGCATCTATCTAAAGAAAATCATCTTAGAAAAAACAGAATACATGTATACTCCTAGAGCCCATCTAGTCTGTGCTATAGTTCATTCAGAACACACTCATTTCTTACTTTTCATACAGAATAACATGGAGTACAAGAAAACAGAGTTGATTAGAGGGTGATACCTGCTGAATTGAGCCAGGACCAAACTGAGGAAAACAATGTGGGATACCTCCACTGCCCCAACAGAAAACTAATCAGTATACAGCGAAAAATCGAAACTATATATGGTTTTGCATGAGGGGTGTATGAATAGAACACCTGATTGGTTTCTTCTTATTGAAAACAGCATCTGGGCGAACAAAAAGAAGGTCCTTGCCAGCGGGAAGTTTCCAAGAGGTAACACACCCTCCATACAAGTATATCTCAGCCTCACTGCAACCAACAGACTTGAATTCAGATTCAAGCGAAACTGAAGAGAAAAGTTGATCAGAATTTTGAAAGAGTTACATGTATGACGTACCTACCAGAGGGTGAAGTAAGAACAAGTTTAGGCAAGTTTCCTTGGCCTTCAGTGAGTTGAACTCCGGAAGAGGTGATTGTTTTGTTGCTCATAGTTGC